>NC_084955.1:23199412-23369412 GCF_949316205.1 Platichthys flesus | reverse complement strand
AGGAGATTAAAAAAAGAAAAGAAACGAGAGGTGACACCGAAGAGAAACAGAATCTCAGTGTTAACTTTCACACCGACAAGGAAAACACACACAACTCCCAGCGACACGGCACCTCCAGAGTAAAAATGAATTTCTCTGGCTGTTGCATGTTTCCCGAACTCGCTCCGGGTTTTTCAAAGTCACGTAGCGTCGAGTCTCTACGTGCCTGACGGGCTCGGGAACAGAAAACCACTCGGCTCTCGTTACTATTTTTAAGCCGTGAAGTCGTGACCTCTGTCGGTTTCTGTGTTTACAACTGATATTTCAATTAATGTCCTCGACTCCAGGTTGTAAAGTGGAAAAGACTTTTGTTATCACTCGTCTGCTGATTGGGTTTCAACTAAATGTCTGTGATGGTGGAGCGTGACACTGTGTGTGTCTGTGTGTGTGTGTGTGTGTGTGTGTGTGTGTGTGTGTGTGTTCACATCTTCTTCCTGTCAAAGAAACCATCCAGTCTTTTTTCTCTTTCTCTCTGTAAACTGAAGCTGATACATCACTGAGCTTTTTCACAGTTTTTATTAATACACACATTTGGCTTTTTGCAACAAAATACAGCTTCACTACTTTTGATGCTCTATTATATGATGACCCACTACATTGTGATTTACAGGACTTTTCTTTGTTTGTTACCAGGATTACACAAAAACTACAAAACCAGTTTCTACCAAACTGGGAGGGGGGGTGCCTGGGAATAACCTGAAATTCAATTATTGGTTAACTTGCAAATTTGATCTCACCTTCTTAACCTCTTTAATGTTTTATGATAAATATATCTCACAACTTATCAGACTTCTCTCTGATTCACTTTTATGAACTCTACTTTAAAAGCTGAACAATCATGTGAAGGATTGTCGAGGCCTTGTTTGAACTTTGAACTCTAATGATGCATCACTGTGAAAGTTGAATTTGACTACAAACTTCTTTACACAGGGAGTTCAGCACAGCGGCTCCACAACCTGAGGAAAGAGAGAAAACTACACACTCGTTTGTTTATTTGTGGATCTTTGCTCTTAGTGAAGTTATTTCTTTCAGCATTGGGCGGAGAGTTCAAAGAAAAAGAAGATTATCATCTGTTTTCAATATAATCTTTGTGTAGCAGTGACCAGGAAGTAAGTGAATTCTTCTGTCCTAGTACAACATGTCTGAAATGTTCATGTTTATCAGTCTGATTCGCTCCAATCAGCACATTTCAGCTGCAGAGACCTGATGTGCTCAAACACACAATAGACGGTTTATGTGACAAGAGGTCGTGACCTTTGCAAACACAACAAACTCCATTGACACGTTCACAATCAATCTCCCAGGAGGCCTCGGCTGCTCGCGTGGAGCACAGAGCGACTCATGATGTCACTTGTTGATAACGATGCAGATTTAGCTTCTGCAGAAATCCCCCGTTTTTTGTGTGTGTTTTTTAAAAACTCGCTGTGTGTTGAGAACTCTTCTGTGATTCAGTCACAGAATCGTTTCCGTTACAAGTAGAAAGTGGTTTGTTGCTGCGTAAAAAGCGCACAAGGTCGGAGTTGCAGTTATGATAATTGCTTAATTGTTCTATTTATACACTGAATGTGAACGACCTTGCGTCGCTTCAACGTCCGCGCCCCTTTCGCTCTGCGGCTCTCAAAGCAGGAGGGATGACACATAGAAGGAGGACACAAAGAACAACAAGACGTTTACATCAGTCGCTCTCTCTTCCCCCCCCCCCCCCCCATACACACACACACATGTGCACATTACCGATGCCGAGGCTCGGTACCAGGGGTCTGTCTGTGTCACTGGCCCCGATGTTCTCGTTCCCCACACAATGAAATTACGCCGCAGCAAACCTGGTCTCATGGAGGCAGATTCAAGGCCCATTTGTTTGAGATTGCTTTTAGTGTAATTCAATAAAGGCTTTTTTACTCATTTATTTCCGCGGTGAAAAAAAACCTGCTGAGGAAAACCAGGGCTGTATTTCCCTCATTAGCAGTAATAATAACCATAATAACAATAATGGCATTAAAAAGCAATCATTTGAAAGATGCTGCCGTCAATGTCAGACTCAAGCAGAAGATACGGACGGGAGCTGGACATTATTCTTTGCTACTTACGAGAGACAATCCGGCGAAGGCTTTATTATCATGCAGATGAATTACACGTGCACATAAAAGCAGAATCAAAAACAATTTTTTATGATCGTTTCAACGAGGAGTTTTGTCTCGTTGTTTTTTTTTTCAATTACACTTTAAGTTTCGTCCAGATAAGAGGAGGTGGAATAAAGATGAGGCTGAGTGCAGCGAGTGGAAGGAGGAGTGAAGAAGCAGCCGGATCCCAGAACTCCACCGACAGATCCATTTTCCACCACTGGAGGCCAACTGGCTATCAAGATGGCGCCGCCTGTCGCCGGGGCTTTACCGGCGAAACGCTCGGTTCTTCTCCCTGATCTGCGGAGCAAGCACATCTCCCCCGAATGCCCTGCAAAAATAAATATTTGAATATTCTCCGGCTCTCCTAAACCAGCTTAAATTGGATCATTTTATTTCGCCGCTTGCCCTTGCCAAAATGCCAAAAGAGTGTGGGTCTTGGCGAGCCCTTCGCGCCCAGGCACGCCGCCCCCCCCCTGGCCCTGCCCACCCTCTGCACTATCAGCTGACACAGAGTCTGCCCCCGGGCCGCCTCCTTTCTCCTCGGCCACACTCCCGCTGTGCCGAGCTGGCACGTCGAGCCCACACAGACGCCGGTCTGAACCGGCCATGAGGCCAGAGCGCCGCCGCGTCGCCGGCATCAGGTGACACTACACGGTGAGGAGGAGGGGGGGGGGGGTTCTGCTTCCTGTGAGGGAACGAGAGGTTTCTGAGATGTGAGGAGAAACGAGTCTGAAGCAGAAATGTCGTACTTTCTTAAAAACACTTGAAAAAAAACATTTTGTTCAATTATATATTTTTTAAAACAAGTTTCTGTAAAAAACTTGCCTATAAAAAATATAATTTTTTTATCAAAACCAATAAAACGCCCCCGACAATTGAATAAGTTAAATAAAAGTCACATCAATAGCATCAGCAAACTTTCTATTGATCTTCCCTTCATGAATCATATTCATTCCACTTAGTTTCACTTCATATTCCAGTCCTGGTTATTCACAGGGCTCCAGTCGTGCCCCCCCCCCCCCCCCCCCCCCGATGAACCACTGCTCTCTAACATCTGCACCAAGTTCAAAATGATCAGTTATGATTAAAAGTGTTTGATGATGAAGAGAGAGATTCTATTTCCTGACTGGATCCTGATTATCCCGTCAAACTAAAACTTCTTTGTCTCTCTCAAACAATCGACCCCCTCCCCCCCCCCCCCCTCCCCTCGGCCTCGTCTTCGACAACGAGCCGGCAGCTCGGACTCTTCCCCCCCCCCCCCCCCGAGCGCCGGGTGAAAGTGTGAATCTGGAATCTGGAGCTGACGCAGTTTCACCGAAGCTCTCGTCTGAGTCGCTTCATTTCCGAGTGGATTATGTCTCTGCACACACTGGGATGAAGAGAGGGATGTGACACCAGTGAAACAACTGGCGCCTGAGTTTCTGCTTCAACACACTGCTTTGTGTGTTTGTGTGCACGTGTGTGTGTGTGTGTTCCCATTATCCTAAAGTTTGCCCACAACTTCTGGGATTTGTTTGGCCAGCACCTGCATGATTAATATTTAATGTAACTGTTTTGGAAGTGAGTATTTACTTGGCCTTTAATTACTCGGGTCAGTTCCAACTTACATTTATTTCTTGTTTTTTTTTGTCTTCCAGATATTCATCGTTTTTTTTGTGCTCAACTCATCAAACGGCTTTCATCAGTTGTTTATAATTGCCTCATTAGAGTTCTCCTAATTACAGTGATCAAGGAGTCGTCCATACATATCAGACAAAGAAAAAAAAAAAACATTTCCCTCCACTTCGGTTATTAGATTCCTTTTTGACGAAATCAATCCGGGCGCTCGGAGGCTCGTGCACGAGGCGGGTTCCTGCAGCCTCGTGCACGAGCCTCGTGCACGTCCCTGTGCACGAGGCTGCGTGTCGAACATCTCTAACCTTGTGAGCCATCTGGATCCATCAGGCTCAGATTTCATCCTTTTCTCTTTTTTCCCGTTGAAGCAAATCTCCCTCTGAAAAGTGGAGATCCAGATGGCTGCGGAGGTGACGGCTCTGTTCCGCCTTGGACCCGTGACGGCAGCTTGTCTCCAGGACCTCAAGGTGCTGCTGGTGGAGCGGCCGTGAAGCTGGGCCAAACTGGTTTCAAGTCTCGGATTCATGGTTCAGCATCCGACTGTTTCTCCTCCTCAGTAGATGTTAAATTAAAATGATAAAGATGTTCCTTTTCCAGTTTTCAAAATCAGGGGGTATTTACTATCATTTGAAAAATAAATTGTAATTGTGTAAAGTTTGTTTAATTGTTGTATTTGTGTAGCTGCAGTAACATTGATGTATGACAAAAAGTTCATTCTAGTTTATTTTTCTGAATGTTAAGGAAGTCTGAGACTTCTTCCGAGTAAACCTTTGAATTATAGTCATTTCAATTATTATTATTATTATGATGAACTATTCTGCCATTTTTTTTAGAATAGTTTTCTAACCATTGTGTGCAATAATTGCAATTATGGCCTTATAACTTGTGTGGACCTATTAAAAAACAGCAAATCAATTTTGCGGTTAGTCAGAATCAAAAATATAATAATAGCATAAAATAAAAGCAAGTTATTGATTTCAGTTCTAACATCAGATGACACTTGTGTCCGGTGAACTGTGGAAAAGTAATTTCTAATTAATGTGGAGGTCATTTGCAGCCTGTAGTCCACTGACTCCTCAGATATTGGCTGGTTTAATAAATACAGAAGAAGAAGATGATCATGATTGAACGTATGAATCTGGATTTGACATTAAGGAACATTGTCCTCTCTACAGATCGAGATCTGACGACTTCCGTCTGACTCCACACGACAACATCGACAATCTGCTCTGGATCACACACGCCTGCTCTCGACCTGACACCTCGCACTGTACACAAGACGTGTGCTGCTGAAGAGACATTTTACAGTGGCTGATATGAACGCTGGGTAATTCTGCTGTCATAAAAACAGGGGGTTGGGGGGGGGAGTGGGAGGTAATGAATATTACACCGGCTGCTCCGTCCACCCCCCTCCTCTTCTTTTATGTCTAACTCTCTCCCCTCCTCCTGCAGCTGGAGCGTCCTCGGGGCTACTGGCTAACCAGATCAGGTGCTAAATTCACTAATTGAATAATTTCACTGGGCTCCACAATGGGCCCTTTGAAAAGCGCCTGCTCTTTGTGTGTGTCCTCGAGTGACTGAAAGTGGTACCGGCTTTTTAACTGAGAGAGTAACACCGCTGCTGCAGAGAGTGTGCTGCGATGATGTGTCGGCTTTGTGTTGTGCTGCTGTTTGACACGTATCTTCAACCCCCCCCCTGTCAGGACTGCTGGAAATCAATGAGGCTGACTTCCTTCCACAGCAGCTGATCTATTGGGATAGGATGTTTGTCTTCTTGAACTCTCTGAGTTACAATTTATTTCTCCAAACTCATTTTCAAAAACGTACGAAACTACAAAAACGTATAAAACAGAAGTGTAGCTATGTCTCTGTTCAGTGGCTGCAAAATGGCCGACTTGTCTTCTTATTGCATCACCAGCTTGTCGGAAAAGAAAGTTCTTCGGATCATTCAAAATGTTGAAAAGATGTTTAAAAAAATACACATTTGTACGAAGTTAACTGTTCGGTTTAGAAAGTATTTACAAAAAATATCCAACCCGAGCCTCACGCTCGGGTTGGATTTTAACTTCCCGCTGCCGTTAGCTCTTAAAAAAACAGAACCGCAATGAATTATGGGATATACTGAGTGTCGGGCCTGGGGGGGGGGGGGGGGGGATCCATCCTGCAGAACCTCCGTTGTGCTCAGAGGTGGAAGAACACATTTGTCGGACACATCACACAACTGTTACGTAGTCGGTGTTCAAATTCATCCTCTGAGGGATGAGGCCCTTCAGAGGCACTGGGAACACAAACAGGGAAGTTGTTGCGTATCCCATAAAAAGTGTGTAACCAAGAACAAACACGGAAGTAGGCTTTATTTTATTCCAATACTTAAATAACCTTGCATTCCTGATTTAAGAGGTTTCTCCCTCTGGCCTTGAGGAGTTTGTCCCAGTTATTCTAACCTACACTATCTGGAAGTGTTTCTACCAGACTGTTCCACCACAGCTGTGTCCAGATGTCAGTTCCTCATGTTGCAGGAAGTTTGTCTTTATTCTTGTGCACAGTGTGGCACGGTGGTATAGTGGTTGGCGGTGTCGCCTACCAGCAAGAAGGGTCCTGTTTGATTTCCAGCTTGTGCCGCAGCCTTAATGTCTGGAGCTTGTTCCTCATGTGTCTGTGAAGACAAACTGCTTCTTACTCGGACCAGTGGAGGAAAGGATACCTCAGGTCTGATGAGACGATCCTACGTGAGGAAATAACAGTTCAGGTCTGTTTATATGAATAAGTGTGAGATCAAACATTAGAGGACACCACAAAACTTTCAACAAATTCATAATCTGTTGTGTTCTGACAAAAGAAAAGTTGAGATGAGTTTTGTTCTGCAGCTTCTTTATAATCTCGAAATCGAGGCCATGATGTTCTTGTGACAGATCGAAACTGTAATCGTGTATTCTTAAGTTATTCTACAAAAGATTGTATTGTGTTGTCTGTTGTGTGTCTTTGTGATGTTTGGTTTCTCTGCCTCACAAACACATTGTTTCAGGTTGCTTAAAATCTCTGAGTCCTCAACTTCTCACAAATCCCCACAGACGGACTCTGGAGTGAGTTTTCTTTTCGGCACGAGTCCGACTTCCCTGGGCTCTGTGTTATCCTCCGTCTCGTCCTCCAGCTCCTCTCACATCCATCCAAAGCTCCGAGCGCCGCTCTAACTTTTCTCCTCACTTTGAAGTTATCTTGGTGGCACGTTGGAGCCAGCAGCCTCGTGGTCATGGATCTCCTCACGCTCTCCCTCTCTGAGACGTCCCTGGCACCCTGCTGGCCTCGGCTCAACCACAACTCTTCATCCCCGATTCCCCCGAGCTCGGCTTTCTGACGTCTGGAGTTTCTTTTATTTTCTCAACTTGTGACCATTTTCTCCTACTTTGGATTGACCTCTCTGATCCCCCCCTCCCCCCCCCCACCACCACCCCTCCCTCCTTGGCCCCTCTTTTGTGTTGGAACCAAGATTATGGGAGCGAGGCGATGGAGGGTGGGGTCGGAGGTGGTGGTGGTGGTGTTGGGGGGGAAGCGGCTGCCAAGTGGCTAACTGACGAGCTGCCTTTCCTGGGCCGCTCAAGCCTGAAACCTCGGCGTGCCATCCCCACTCCGGCCCGAGCCAGTCTATATGACTTATGCAGTTTGGGCCCCTCCACTGCCAGCCCCACTTAGAGTGCAGGTTTCTGATAAAACAAAAGCACATTCGAGCTTTAGCTTCTCATTTCACACTATGTGCTTTGGCTGGAGGCTGCGCTTTCCTGGAGCCTCTGGCCTGCAGTCCAAAGAACGGCTCCAGTTGGCTTTCCTTTTTAAAAAAAAAAAAAGAAGAGAGGAAGGGATGGGGTTGGGGGGGGTGGAAGACGCCACATGTGGAGGATTAGGCTCCATCTTTCATCCTCCACGCTCTCTGCTCGCCCTCTACCACCAGAGCCACTGCTGCTCCCGGACACACAACCACACACACACACTCTACCTTCAACACAAACTCACCTGACTCTCTCTCCATCCTGCCCCCCCCCCCCCCCTCCCGGCTCTTTTAACAATCTCCCCCCTGTTTCTGTCCGCTCTCCCTCTCGGAGCTCGAGTTGGATTTAAACTTTTCCTTGGGTGTGCGGGGGCGCTGCAGATCCCCGGCTCCGCTGGAGGAGGAAGCGCTTCCTGACTTTTTACAAAAGCCTTTTACAGTTGTGATTCTTTCAATTCTCTCGCTGCAAAGTTTGCGGGGGTAAGCTGAGCCGCTGATACAGCTTTTAAGTCCATAAATTGTCCTCATTGTTTCTGTGCATAATTGTAAATAAAAAAAAATTGCAGCCGCCGCCTGTGAAACCTGGCGACTCCGACACACAGCAGCCGCGTGCATATGGTGCTTCAATCGAGAACCCGCACCGCCGATCTGCAAATGTATTCCATGTCAGTCGTGTACATCTCGAATACACTTAACCTGTTAAGTGTAAATGCTTCTCCAGATGGACTCGAGGGCTGAGAATAAGGTAAACATGAGACTTAATGCTTTTCTCTATTAGAATTGTCGGCGCAGGGATCTGAAGGCGAGTGGCACCCGTCAAGGCCCTTTGTCTTCAGCTGAGCCGAGATACCAGAGCGGTTATTAGTGATGCACGTGGAACGCTACCCGAGGTGCGTGGTGACCCTGGAGGGGGGGGCGGGGAGGTGGGGGGGAGGGCCTCGTCTGTCTCGGGGAACAGATGTGCCGCCCACTCGCGACAGTTGTACCCTACCCACAGTGGCCTAGTGGGAGACGGAGGGGCTTCGACACGGACTGGAGATTGTGCGTCACTTAACTAGCCCCCATGTTGTCTGCAGGGAGGGGGGGAGGGAGAGGGGGGAGGGGGGGGGTGAACAGCACACTTATTTATTGGATCAATATTTACCCAAAAATTCTTCTCGGGAGCCGACACCTGCTGCATCTTTGTACAAAAGTTGGAGAAATGAAATCGGCTGATCTCCCTTGAAGATTTCATTAGCCTCCCCCCCATCCCCCCCGCCAACCCTCTCTCCCCCACTCCCCCCCCCCCCCCCCCCCCATATGAGTTTGGAAACTTGATCGAGTTACCACCGCGGCACATTTCTCTCCCTCCACTTATTTCTCTTTTCTCCTCTTCTTTCCTCAGACAGCTCATTAAAGCAAATACAGCTAATAATGAACATTTTAAAGGCTCACAGTACAGACTAATTTTCTTTATTATTTCTTAATGCTTAATGAAGAGTTTCATTTACACCACCGCTAATGGAGAAAACATGCATTTCAATGTGCTGGAAGTTAATTCGTTCCCTTGTAATGCAATAGTTCGTTTTAATTGCTTTTTAATGCAGGCAGTTGACTCTGATATTGCGGAAAACAAACTTTGCGTCGCATTCATTTCATTTCCATTTTTGAACTCGCAGACGTTGTTTCACGTCTTAATGGCTCGGCGTGAGATTCTCCACGTTAATGAGCGGTGCCGTGGAACTTCTGATTTATTACACTTTAATAAAAAGGATATTTGAACTCACAGCTTGCCGTCAGATCAAGGAAGAGATATGTGCTGTGAGTGTTGGCACCAGCGGGAGTGAACTGTGACATCTAAACCAACAACTCGCAGAAGGACTTTGCCCCCAAATTCATTTGTCAATAGATTGAGTCAATACGTGTTGATCTGTGAGCAGCTCCTCAGCCGTCTGTCTACCCGCCGGCACACAGAGGACCGGGTCTGGCTAGACGTCTGGCCATTAACCGCATTATCTGGGCTTCTGTTGTGGAGATGCATCAAACGTTGTGTTGTTGTGTGTTTGTTCCAACCCCCCCGCCCCCGCCCCCCGCCTTCAGCCTGTCACGATGAAACCGCCCGTCCCAGTTGTGGGAGTGAATGAAACCCAACACGGCGTAAATGGCGTCCAAACTCAGCCGTTATAAGTGAGGTCTCAGCTGATTGAATTATACTAAGTGGTAGGAAGCCCACACACGCTATCAAATATTAAAGTGGTAATTTGTGAGAGTCTTGTTTTTTATTTGTGCTTCTTCTTCTTCTTCTTCTTCTTCACTGCTTTGCACTCGATGCTGCACTTTTTAGAAACTTTCACCTGTCAGTCAGGCCTTGTGGGCGGGGCTATGATGCCTGTTCAGTCCAGTTTGTTTGGTTCTTCCTCGTCCGCGTGCACCGAACAAACCGATAAGACACTTCACCTTCTAAAAGTGAGAATCCCGGGGGGGGTCTCCAGCTGACCCCCGACCCTTCAACCTGAGTCTCCACCTCAACAGTTCAGGGATCTTTGAAACTGAAGAGGTCTGGGTGGGGGTCTGAAGGAGAGTTTCCATTCTATCTCAGATATGGATTTGATTTTTCTTCTGTTATCTGTGTGTAAAAAGGATTCAGACGTGGAAAGTGATCAGTGATCAATTTACAGGAAACACCAACGACCACAATCTTCACCGAACTTTAACCGTTCTGTTGTTTCCATGAAAATGTAAGTGTTGAACTAGAATTTTGATTTTGTGTTTTATGACGATTGAAGAGATGAATGATGTGGTTGAAAGGGAGGAGCTACTACCATCAAGGTGTGGTGGTTGTGACTCAGTGGCTAAAGAGAAGGTCGCCGGTTCGATTCCCGGTCTTCCTCATTCCGTAGGCCGAAGACACTCAACCAAATCAAGACTAGAAAAGCACTTAATGAATACTGACCATTTACTGCAGTAAAACATGTAAAAGTACTTTATTAGGAGTATAATTTTCTATATAGTTTGTAGTTTTATGACCTGCATGTTTCCAGGATTGTCTCGTCTTTAAAGCCGACATTATCAGTTAATCAGTTTATTGACATAATACATTAACATAATTTAAAAAGCTTATGATTGTGAATAACAGTTTCATTTTCTAATATTTCATAGAAAGAAACTGAGGGACTATTCAGCAGATTAATTATTCTTTTTTTTCAGGTGTTAAAGTTTTTGGGTTGACCCATTTTCTCCAACTCGGGGGGGGGGGGGGGGGGGGAACGGGCGTCCCACAGTCGGAGTCTCACTTCCTGTGACGTCTCTGCACCTGCTTCCAGTTCCACCAGCTCACAGACGTAAGAGAATCCAAAGCTGCCGCAGAGAAGATCTTCCTTTTGAACGACACGCACCCACCAGCACACCGTTCACATTTCAGACAATAAATCATTAGTAACAACCGTGGCACCCCCCCCCCCCCCCCCCACACACACACACACATACACACTACCCTCTTAATGCCAATCAGAGCGAGATGGGAAGATTCCCTCCAACTCTTGAGATCCAGCATGTGTTTCTCCCAGAGGGGAAAAATTAATTCCTCCTCCTCCTCCTCCTCGGCATCCTCCTCCTCCTCCTCCCTCTTTCTACGCCAAGGTGCAGCGTGCTCCCTCTCTCCTTTTCTCTTCTCTCCCCATCTGAAAGGATACCGGAGAATGAGAACCTCTCCTCGGGGGATTCCAGCTTATATACTATTTCATCCGCATTTAAATCCTCTGATAAATGCGAACGTGAATGCCTTAGCGGGGAACTTGCGAAATAAAAAGAGAGATTATTTTCCGGAGATACTAATATTAGTCTTTTGGCACGGGGCGGAGTGAATACGACACCCGAGCGTGGGGAAGTCTATTGATGCTGATATTTAATCTAGTGTAAGCATTGCTCGTCGTCAAAGGAGTGGAATAAAGGGGAGAGGAATATGGGTTGTGTGTTTTTTATTTACATACCTGTGAGAATGACGATCCATTCAAATAGATGACTTATCAGGCCGCAGCAGAAACTCCCTTCTCCCCACAGGCGACAGCGGAGGAGGAAAAATAAGTTAAGTCTCATATTATTCTACGTGAGAGCTTTCATTGGCACGATTCGGCCTCTAAACACCGAGCAACACAACTTTCTCTCTTAACCATAACTCTGTGTGGTAAGCAAGTAAACTATTGTTCTGCCTTGTTGTAGGTTTTTAAAGTTTTCTGAGGAATTCCTCAGGTACCGGGCGGCGTCTTCTCCTTCCTTCACTTTGAAAGAAACAACATCAAACGATTCCTTAAGACACCCAAAATAATCTGCTTTTAATTTTTTTTTTTATTATGTGTTCATTGTTTCCTCAGGACTGTCATTTCCAGCCGCCTGTGTGCGCCGAGACGCGAAAGGTTTTCCGTCACAAATATTCCTTTCAGGATCCGTTAGGCCGCGCTTGTCATCGGGATGAAAAGGAATCGTGGGGATTTTTGTGCTTGCCCTTAATCTCCCTAACTGATGCTGGGAGTGCAAATCAAATCCAATTATAGGCGAATGTGGGCCTTCAGCCGCTTTGAGGAGAGATGCTGGAGACACTGATGGTTATCGAATGTATTTCACTTCTTCTTCTTCCTCTTCTTTCTTTCTTCTTTTTCTTCTTCTTCTTCTTCTTCTTCTTCTTCTTCTTCTTCTTCTTCTTCTTCTTCTTCTTCTTCTTCTTCTTCTTCTTCTTCTTCTTCTGTGCTTTGGAACAAGCAGCGAGTGAGGAATGAAGAGTTCAGGTGGAATTTCATTTACCTTGTGATTTCTTAAGTGGTAACAGCAGCTGATCCTCGTCTTCTTACGGCCTTCATGCATATTTTACAATATGAATTTGGCCACTGCACAGTTTTACTGAAAAGGTGATGAAATCAGTTAATAATGCAGGTGGTAGAAGTGTGCACAAAATTCCAAAATAAGTAGAAATAAATGAGAATATTAGCAATTTTTAAATCATTATTAATATATAAATGTGTGATCTGTACTTTGAGATACACGGTTGTGTAACTTAATCTGTGACTGAATCATCTCATAAAAGTGTTGTATGTTTTTATGTAAAATCTCAATCTGCAAAGCTGTTAAATATGTAACAAGTCTAAAGTTTAGAAAGTATAAAAACTGCAGTAGAAGAACCTCAAAGCTGTATTGAATTGATTTGTTGAATAAAATAATTTGTGACTTGATGATTGTTTGAAGTCTCGTCCCTCGTCCAGATTTTCTATTTTAATCCATAAATACCACCGTGATCGAGTTGTTTAATCTCGACCTGCACCGTGTTTTGTGTGTTTTACTGATCTGGATGTGAGTTGTGTTGAGCTTTGATAAAAGTAAAGCAACTTTCTCTGGAAACATAAACGTAAAAGTACAAACTCAATCCAGGAGGAAGAACCTTTGAAGACTAATAGGCCCTGAAACACTTTGAATTCTTATCTTTGTTAATCCTCACATTTAAGAAGGTCCCTGTTAAAACTAATCTACGATTACAAAATATCTAAAACTCAATAAACTAAGATTATTCAAATCCCTCGTGGTGTAATCGCACCCAAGTGCCACCATGTAATCTCAACCCGACGTGTTTTTGCATTCATCTGCCCCCCCCTCTCCCAGACAGCATGTAAATAAACCTCCCCGCCGTGTGGGACGATGCAAACTTCAGAATTCGCCGCTTATTTTGTATCATTAAAATATTAATCACAGATTAAGCCCCCTTAATACCCTGTGGATTGCCATTTTAGAAAACAAATACAATAGTTCCCCCGCGCCTTTCTTCTTCGCAGGAAACCTCCTGGCATCTCAGGAATCCGCCACATGTTTTGGGTGCTGAAAGAAAGACAGGGAAAGGATGGAACTGTAATCCCCATCAATGCACTTTAGAAACCACCTTCTTGCTAAAATGTGTGACTAATGGGCACAAATCTGCGGCTTTAGAAGCTGTCAGCGAGGACTGCCTGGGCCCTTGTTCCACTATTCACCGCGCAAACGTAATAAACCCGTCCCGTTTGTTTTTTGCCTTTGCCGGATTCTTTTTGTCTCCGCACAGAGCAAATGTACCTTGAGGTCCTGTGCAGGGTTCTTTCTCTTTTCAAGCTGCGGTATCCCTTCTCCCCCCCCTCCCCCCCCCGCCCGGCCTGTGCTGCTTCGTGGTGCCGTAATGACATTAAAAACACGAACACTTAAAGGGCTTTTCGGTGAGAGCTGCATTGTCTCCTGTGAAGGCTTCCAAAAAGAGGCTTTTATTTTGGTGTGGGATTTAATGCCAGTGTGTGTTACCTGATAACATTAAGGCGGCAAAGGGGAAGCAGGAAATATTCCCGGACTGGCAACGCTTCAAGAATATTGACCACCAACAGGACTGCAGCTGACGTCGAACATGTATATTCATACGCTCCGAACGGGCCTGATTATAGCTATTACAGAATTATATCCGGGGAGGCGCGAGTCATTAGCCCTGATTTCTCTTTATCTGGCGTCAGAGTGCAGGGCGAGCTCCGTGGCACAGAGCAGAACGAGTCCTCCCGGCAAGAAGCCGAAGAAGCAGAAGACTCTTCGGCTTCTTGTAAGGTCTCAGATAGATTCTCAAAGTGTTTTTGAGAAAAAGTTCTCGAAGACACGTTCCTACTTGGAGGAAACTGAAAAAGTTCTTTAGAGGAACGTCTTTGTGATTATTTGTTTTTTCCTGCCAGGTGAGATTTGTGGACTCAAATCGATTTACTCTGTTGTTTTTCTGTGATGCCGGTTAAATACACTTTGGTAAATGAGGTGAATGAAATCTATAAAATGAAGTTTGCTTCCAGCTGAATACTTAATTTGGTGCATCCAGAAAAAAAAGAAAAAATGATATATTTCCCCCCCCCACCCACCCCTCCCCTCGCTGCTGCATGTGAGGGAGAAATAATGACAGTTTTTCGGTGTTGTTTGATCATCCTTAGCAAATTTGAATGCCAAATTTGTTTTTGCAGGTGTTGCTCATGGAATATAATTGAGCTGCATAATGTGGACAAGGTGCTGCTACCATACTACACTTAATACGCATTTTAAGCACCACGGCAGCTCCAGCCGGTGCCGGAGCCTGAAATCATCACAGGTTTGTTTTTTTTAAAACAAAAAATGGATTTTGCCATGGACACGCTTTGTCTTTTATGAGATTACATGTTTTTTAAACTGCAAAGGTAGAAGGAGGCAGAAAGAATAAAAAAGATTTTAATCAATCGCGTCAACTTGTCGGAAACTTTTCGCACCGAAGACGTGAAAACCAGTGACCCAGTTAGTGAACAGGAAGTCAAGACACAGGAAATACTGTTCACCGGAAATCCACTAGATAGTGAAATTGAGCTTTTATACCCTATAACGTGCACTCCTTATTTCCCACAATGCATCATGGAAAGTAGTGTGCAACCGAGCGATATGTACCATCATGCATTGCGCTTGTAAGTGAGACAGAAGCCGAGCGAGAGCGTCAGGAACTGAGACAAGTTTATTTCTACTTTAAAAGATTGAATTCAACATGTTTTTTTAAAACTAAAAGTATTAATAATAATTGGAAAATAAATATTTACATTTTATTTTTGATTTTCCATCGACGGACTTTGTCGTATGGCGCAGAGAAAGACGTAGAGGACCCTGCAAAGTGAAATAAGAGTTAGTGAGTGAGTACGTAATTGTTTCCCTCCTTAGACGCATCAGAAGTGAAGGGGCATCCACAACAGGAAGTCAAGACTGATACTTCCTTTTTCTGTGACCTACCAGAAGTGGCCGACCATGGTAAACCCCGCCCCCATGGCGCACCGGGGAAATAAAACCCCTAAATGTCTCAGTTTGAGACCCAGACCTGCGGCAGAGTGAGTACAGTGGCTTTAATTCAGGCAGCTGAGAGACTCCGGCTCAGGTTCGTGATGAAGTTATGAGCTGTGTGTACTCACCAGAATCCGTCTTCTCCGGCGCCTCGGGTGCATTGTGCTCCTCCTCTTGTCTTGCCAGGCAGAAGCTCTACAAACACACTGGGCCACATGTAAATATCCACGCACACACACACACACACTCCAAGACAATGGCTATTACCCGGCACACCTGGGTTCCTGCCTGCGCCATCTTCCTAATATCTTTTAAATCTTCACATAAGGTATGCCTTCCATAGGGCTTACAATGCCATTTGCTCTAATAAATTCTTTTGGCAGCGCCGAGTGCAAGCTGCTTCTCCGAGGCCCCGGGAGGAGAGCGGAGGGGAGTGGGAAGGGAGAGGCAGCTTCGGAATATGAGGATAAATAGTGAGGAATCCTCCAGGACCCCGGCTCTGGTAATCAACATTCTTCCAACTGGAAACATTTTCCAATTCTTCATCTTCATTTAGCTTCTTTACCTGGTAATTCTTAGCAGCGGGCCGCAATCATTCCCACTGACGCCCCGGATGGGAAGAGGGTCCAAATTGGAGGTTTTGGGAGGGATGAAGGGAGCAGAGCACAGAGAGGGAGGAAGAGAGAGAGAGAGAGAGAGAGAGAGAGAGAACAGAGCGGGGTGATTGTGATAAGCAAATGAAATTAATGACGGCAAGTGTTTGTCTAGTGAAGACAGGAAGGAGCACGGTGTCGGGTGCCATGTTAAACACTCCACACATGGTAAAGTAGCTAATCCCGGCTCCCTCCATCTCAAGTCTCTGTGTGATTACAGCGAGCAGTCTCCTCCTCGTGAACGCCACGGAGCAGAGCGGCGGCCCTAGTTATCTCTCCAACAAGAGGCTCATTAAGACCCAGAGAGTCAGGGAGAGCGGGGGAGAGGGGGGAGGGGGGGAGCGAGAGGGAGGGAGGGCAAAAAAAAATGATTTTTAAGTGTTGACTAATAGAGGAGCTCCAAGGTATTTATTTCTTATTGTTTCCCTGCAAAGTCATTATGCCACACTGGAGGTTCTTCTTTCCACTACCTGGCAGAGAGCAGGGGAGCGTGTATGTGTGTGTGTTGGTGTTTTCTTTCACCCGTTCCACCCCCCCCCTCCCTCTCACTCCCACTCCCACTTCCAGGGAGGAGGTGGTTTGCTCCAGGCGAGCTCGAGATCTCCAGCTCCTGTCGTGGGCTCTCCTCTTCTGCCGCTGCAGCACATATACGAAACTGTCACTTGTTACGTTAAATTATAGATCGCCTCTCCTAATTCCCAGCCTGATATTTTCTGGCAGAGGGATTTGAACACGCGGACAGGCAGCATCTGTCAGAGCCGCTGACGAAGGCCAAAAAAACACCCTCCTCTTCTCCGGGCCCATTCGTCAGCTGCTCTGACAAACTGCCGGTTCACCTGATCTCCTGCAGCCCACAGAGCAAAGACCCGAAGAGGTTGAAATCATCTTCATCAGACGGGAAGTTAAACTCCTGACGGGGGAAAGTTTGATTTATGTTCATTAAAAACTATTTAAAAAAAAAAATCCACATTTTTAATCGTGTTTTTTCCCCTGAAAACTTTGACATTTGATAATTCCTCAATACTCCGGCTGCTTGTTTGTGATGCTGCTTCCTTGCTTAAAAAAAAAAAAAAGTATTTCAGGGTTAAATGGTTTAATAGTAATTACAGTGAAGCAACATTGGAATATTAAACTGCCTGAACACAGTTTTATCAGTCCTCAATTGTCTTAACAATAGTTTAATTGTTAGCTCTGCCGCCCACACAATGGTTGGGCAAAGACAAAAAAAACACTAATGGCTCAGCAAAGAAGATGAATAAAATTAAAAGACACCTGCACACCTCTTCTCTTCCGTTTGAATAGATTTCTTTGTTAATTTTGGAAGCAAGTTCAGCTGTTACAGAGAACACCTACTCCCCCCCCCCCCCCCGGAGGTGCGTTTTATAGCATTTAAGCATTTATCAGCACAATGGCCCATTCAACACACTGATAACAAATGCAAAGTAGTGCATATGTCGACTCTAACTTTTTTACGGAATATCTTATTTCTCTCGCTGCAGAAAATGGAGAGTTGACATTAAGAGGCTCTGGAGCTGCAGTCGTCTCCTCCGGTGTGGTGCTGCCGCCGCCGCCGCCGCCGCCGCCGCCATTAATCAGCCTGTAATTGTAACGGCCTGTTAATTGTTGAGAGGCACCCACGTCGGAAATAATCACTTTGACTTTTTCCCGAGCGTCAGAGCCAAAAGGTCAAAGGTGTTTCTGGGGATAAGTAGGAGGAGATGTGACGAGTCAGAGGGAGCGGGGGAGAGGAGCAGTGCATCATGGGAGGTGGCTGCCGACCCGAGGATATGCAACTTAAACTATTTCTAGTACAATAGGTACAAAAAGGACTATTTCAGGTTAATTAACACGTTTCAATAGAAACAAAACAACCAGATGAAGCCAAAGAATTGAGTTTTGACAATTTGACGACATCTCGACTTCACAGAGATTCAAAATAAAACAGCTACATTTTTCATTTCCTGTTTTGTACCTGATGGGCGGAGTTAACCGAGACGTGATGAAACTTTAATTATCTCCGTTGTGTCGTTGCAGCGCAGAAACAAGAATGCAGGAGGGGAGTGCATAAAAAAACAACAACAAAAAACAACAACAACAACAACAACAACCAGAATCTGAATATAAAACCAGAGTCAGACAAACACGTGCAGCCTACAAATTCAAGGCATGTTAACTAGAATGGATGAGTGGCAAGGCTGGGTGACAGCATGAATAACTTACATGCATGGATTGACTTACAGTTGCTGTTACAGATGGTACAATATTCATCGCCCACTAAAATATACATAAGTAAATATAAAAGAGGTGCGATACAATTTTAATGCTCCATAAAAAACTAGAGAAATATTAACAGACAAGGATGAGATATATAGATATTAACTCAGATACACAGAACAGCTTCGAAGTGTGTTTAAAAATACAGTTTGAAGGAGGAAGTGTGTGTTTTGAATTGTGTTGATTTGTGACTTCAACTGTCTTTGAAATAAATGTTTTCACAGTTCTGCTGAATAATATTTAATCCTTGAAATATGACAAAAAGAGCATTAGATGGTTTGCACACACTTGCAGACCGGGTCAATTTGTGTGTGTGTATGTGTGTGTGTGTGTGTGTGCGTGTGTGTGTGATTGTGTGTGTGTGTGTGTGTGTGTGTGTGTCTGTCATTAGTTTTCTGAGGCTGTTTTTCTCGCCTCCCTCTCCTGCCTGTAAGAGAATCTGTGCATCCTCTGGTTGGTTATACGACACCTCCTGGTAGAGACAGAGGCTGCAGCTCGGAGGCATCACACTCACACTATCTGGTCTGTGTGTGGTGTGTGTGTATGTGTGTGTGTGTGTGTGTGTGTTTTTGTGTGAGTGTAAGCACTGTTTCCTGCTTGTGTCCATGTGTGTACATACGTTGGCAGTGCGAGTTCGCATCTTTAAGAGGGAGAGAACAAGGGTGTCTGTTTGAGGAGAAGTGTGTGTACGTGCATGTGTGTGCCTGAGTTTGTGTGTGTGTATGTGTGTTTGCATGTGCATGCATACAGTACATACCCCCACTTAGGAAAGCCAACCACCCTCAGTGTCTCCAATGGCTTAGGGCCCTTTTCTCTCTCCCATGGGGGCCCTTGATTGAAGCCAGAATTCCTCCACGTGTGTGTGAACGTGTGTGTGTGTGTGTGTGTGTGTGTGTGTGTGTGTTGTCGACCTCGCTGGGATTGCATTAGACAAAAGAGACGCACTTGCCAGCAGCTGTGGTGAAGACAGCAGCATCCCCACCCCACCTAGAGCAACCCATTGGTTCCTCCTTCCACTCGCAGCCTCCATCGGTCCAGTTGGGAGCCGGAGCGGGTGGGGTGGTGGGGGGGAACGGCGAAGAGGAGGAACGGCCCCTCGGGACGCTGGAGAGGGAATAAAGGAAGGCGCGGGAAAGAGAGAATAAGCATTTTTCATGCTTCTTTTTTGTGTGTGTGTTTAATGCCATTTCCCAAAATAACGTGGGCTTCAGAAGACAGAAGGTAAAGATTTATAAGAGAACACGTACACACACACACACACACACGCATGTCCGCACGCAGACACACACAGAGCGCCAGTTTGGGAGGGTTGTTGTGAATACCTGATTCTTCTCTCAACCCCCCCCCCCCTCCCTCTTTTTATTTTTTTTTTCCTCCTCATCTCCCTTTAAAAATCTGCAAATCCATTTGCTAAACAGCTGCACCTCTGTAGTGCACAGATAACAACCTGGGCCAGACTGGCTTTGCGGCAGCGAGTGGAGGCAGATAGGCCCAAATCTCTGGCCCTTTTTTTTCAAAAATGCTAATGACGGAAGGAACCACTTCCCCGGCCAAAAAACAAAAAAAACAGGAAAAAAAAGAAAAAGATGGGGAGAGCGCGAGAGGGAGAGGGAGAGGAGGCTCTTGTAGATCTGTCAACTGCTATTTTGACAGATATTTGCTTGTAAGTACACACAACACTTGTTCCCCGTGTCTTATCTGGTGCTGTGCAGAACACTGACCTACATTACATCAAGCACAATATGATGCACAAACATGCTCTCTTCAATAGCCTGCCTTTCCCTCTTGTTGTTTGTTTGTTTTATTATTTCATTTTCTCTCTCCTCCTCACTCCCCCTCTTATCTCTCTCTTTTTTTTTTCCCACCTTAAAAAACAGATGGATTCAAATGAAATGGCTGCAAATCCTCGGAACAGAAGGTATTCTTTCTCAAATAAAACCTCGTGGCTTAAAGGGAGAATCTTCCGACCATCTCCGGATGTTTGATTGCTCCTCAAAGGCCCGAGCAACTGCACTCGGTGGAGGAGAGTAAATATTGGAAATATTGCCACAGCTGCTCATTCACTTCGTCTCCATCTCTTTCTCTCTCTCTCTCTCTCTCTCTCTCTCTCTCTCTCTCTCCCGACACTCGCTCTCCCCAGCACAGGGGGAAACAATGGCACAGAATGCATACGGCAGACAGATAATTATAATGTGTTGCTGCGTTCTATCCACATTAGAGGTGGCGTCTTATTCCGGGCGCCGCAACTTCCAGTGAGGTCAGAGAGCTGGAGGAACTTCAGTGTGTCGCACCAGCGCACTTCAGTGAAATGGACGATTTCCAAAGCAGAGTTTTTAAATTGAGGTGATTCAGTTGACAGATTGGTTCTCTAATCACCAGGGGCTGCATTACACAAACGCCTAACTGTGAAATCCTCTCTTTATTTGTTTGGTGGCCATGAAATATGAGATATTACCTGATAGAATTAGTATTAGACGACAATTTGGATTCAGAACAGAACAACTTGTTTTCTGGAGATTTCAACCACGTCTCATTGCCTTTAGATCATTTGATGTTTTGACCTTTTTGGAGTTTACGGACCTATAACATCTTTTTTATTAATTATATTCGTATCACATGAACTTAATGAATCTGTAGATGGATCCAGGAATTGTTCAATCCGTGATCCATCCATAAAATAAGTCAAAAGTTTGTCTAACTCAAAACTGCCGGAGGGAGCGAAACCAAATCTAATAAACCAGTAGCTTCTGTTTTAGGCTCAAGGCCACGTCTCTACTGATACTAACAAAATACACCTCATACTCTGACCACACCTCTGGTGCTTGAGTTGCATTATGGGTAATGTAGCTGCCAGGTTTTGACTCTATATACTATATATAAAGATGGATGATGCATATTCAGTTCCTCAACCTCCTGTTGTACAAGTATCCCAGATACAAACTCTGCCATCTTGTGCTCGATCAGATGATTGAGCCGCGTTTGTCAAGGTCCCGCCCATACACAGACCCTCGGCCTATCACGAGTCAGGCTCAGCTGTCAATCATGAGGTTTCATCATCTAATAACTGATAAAAAACCATCATTTCAGAAACATGAACATACTTGAATATAGATCACTGTGATAAATATATGTCTCATCCACCGACATGGATGGGACAGGGGTTTACGATCTGTACTGCAGCCAGGCACTAGGGGGCGATCAAGATGATTTGGCCTTACATCGTCCATCTTTATTTACAGTTTTGTCAATGAAGAAGAATGAATGCAAAATAACGGGATAAATAAATCAAGGTGTATCTGCTCCTCTGATTTTGAACATATCGTAAGTCAAGCAAAGTTATGATATGTACAACTATTACTTTATAAAGTATTATAAGTAAATCAGCAGTCTAATACTTTCAGGTCCACACATCAGGCTTGGGTTTCATCCACTTTATTTAATTTGGATGTTCACCAAGCAAAGCAGGTGAACTGGAACTATTAATCTTCTCTCTATAAGTTGCACTCATGTGACTCACACTCTGTTGGCAGATAAACAACAATGTGACCACACGATCACAACCAGACATAATTCCCCATCAATCGTCCTCACCGCCATAATTACATGTTCTCGTCTCCCCTGTAATTGTCAGTTCACTCGATTGTGTTGTGATGTATTGGAAGGAGAATGTATAGCTTGGCCCCGCCCCCAAGCCCGTCTCCCATGCATCAGGTTGTTGTCACCTGCAGGGTTGGGATTTGACCTCACTTCACGTTGAATGGCAGTTGTGGTTTCGGTGGCGGCGGGAGTGGGAGGTTCACCTGTGGAGGGCCCAGAGGGTTCTGACAATGTCTATAGTCTGAAAAGTGTCTATATAAAGCATCTGTTTGCGCGTATAGGTGAAAATAACAACTTAATGTGGTCAACATTGTTCAAGAACAATGTGCATATGGTATCAAAGTTTTACTGAATATCTGGAGAAATACACTTTTATTATTTGCTTTGTTTTTCTAGATATTCCCTCTGTGAGTTGCAGATCAGTGTCAAATAAAGAACAAATCATCCAATGTCTCAGGGAGATGTGACAGAAGAACAAAGATTAGACATAAATTCTTTAAATTGCATATCAGTTACATACTCCTACAATCAATATGCTTATTATTTCTCCTTCTCTGTTAATAAGTAAATCAACAAGATATGTTTCCTTCTGCTGTTTTTAGAGATTAAAGTAAAATCAAATCTCCACCAGGGCTGAATAATCACATGTATGATGTGGTGGGTGTTAAGCAGCTAAATTATTCTCTACCAGCTAATTGTAAACTCCTGTCTAACATTAGAACAGGGCAGATGGAATAGAGTACAGAGCATGTGTAGTGTTTATTATATGCACATTGTTAGATTGGAGTAAAAATCCTATTTTTAGTGTTAAAATTCTTTCTTGTTAAAGTTTCTCTCTGTGATTATCAACCTTTAAACCTGAGAAGTGATAACACCTTTATTTTGAAAGCCACCTGGACAGATTCAACCGTTTTCATCCAAACATTTCTGCACAGCACGTAAACAACAACGTGTAAAATATGCAGAATTAACACATGAAGGCGCCTTATCGCCCGGTCCACGTTGGATCACGTGAAAAGTGCAGTGTTTGCCTCCTTCAGCACAATGGGCCCTGATGCTGCGTCTGAGGGGGGGGGGGAGAGAGAGAGAGCGAGAGAGAGAGAGAGAGAGAGAGGCCTGTCGCCGCGTGCAGCCCAGAGAAAAACAGGCAAGACAGAGTAAACAGTTTGTTCCCGTGAACAGCTCGATGCCAATCAGCGATTAATGAGGCAGCGCTGGAACCACCGGCTGAGAGAAGTTAAACTGAGCTGAATTAAGGAGCAATATCATCCCTCACGCAGGTGCTCGCCGAACGAATAACTGCTTTAATTACTGTTATTCAATCACTCGCCTTTTTTTTTTTTTTTTTTTTCTCCAACGCCGCATCCAAATACCACTCTGGTATTATCCCTCTTCTTTTTTTTTTTTTTTTCTTTCTCTCCTTGTCAATTTACAAATGCCTATCACAGGCGTCCCTACCTACATGCCTCGCTCGTGGCTCTAAAGCATATGTGACCCCTCAGATGAAGGGAGAGAAAAGCGACTCCCAGTTCTTGAAGTGTGTATTGTAGAAGGAAGAAAAGCTCAATAGCAAGGTACAGTTTGCAGAGTTGCTCCGTTTGAATGGGTCTTTATCTCGGTTTACATACTCGGGGTGGAGAGGTTTTGCGGGGGGGCCTTTGATGGGAAACATCTGTGCGTGATACGGGGGCTCGTCAGCGATGGGGGAGGAGGAAGTGGGCGTCTTTGCACCTGCTTCGGTTGCACCGCTCCACAATGCTTATTATTCCCGCTGAAGGTGCCTGGTGTCAACCTGAACATTGTGTACTGTACAGTGACAGAGCAGCGCCTGTCATCTCTAATGGTGTGTGTGTGCTCTTCAAAGTCACACCTCAGCCGTTTGATCGGGTTCAAATCAGGCAGGTTGTGCAACAAGCATTTGGATGCAAACGTTCAGCATCATATATAATATCATAATGTTCTGAACAGGGTGTGTGGCTTCGAGGAAGAAGTAATGAGCTTTTATTTTAAATGTGCAGGATGAGTGACAATCTGTGTTTGAGTGAGTGAGTGATGAGAGAGAACCACATGACAGCAGAAGGAATCAATCATAATGGATAATAATTGACCATATTGATAATGTACGGATCAAAAAACCACGAGAGAAGAGCAGGAGAGGGAGCGTACATGAACAGGTCGCTCGTAGGGAACACCGTGTGTTTGATTCCCTGACCTTTATTCAGAAATCATAATTTTCACATCATCACAGGACTAAAATGACACTTTCAGAATTCATTCCCGAGTTATTTTCATAAAGATCCAGATATCCAAATATCCAATTATTTTCCTAATGTCCTGCTGTTGAAATGATTCATAACCCTAACCCTAATGTCATAGAGGTCAATGTCAGTGTCTCACCTGCTGTTAAATAAAAGACAAGTAAAAAGCAGTCGTTTATTAACTATATTTATTGTCAGTTTTCACATTAAAGTGCAGGTTTTATACTTTAAATCATAATATAATATAAATAAATGCTCTTTAAACATTAAATCCTGATTGAACTCACACAAACCTTCAGTGGATTCCTCTCTCACATTAAGCTGCAGCCTCTGTGTCTATGCAGCAGTGTAAATCTAAACCTGAGCTAATTACTGCTCAGCATTATGAACATGTGTGTGAACGCTGTGGCTCTGTATTGTTAAGCTGACCTTTTTTTTTTCCCTTCTCCTCCATGCAGACAGAAGGGAGCGTGGTCCTTCTCTCCGGGGACGGCAGGGGAGGAGGGCCGAGGCGGAGCGCAGCAACAATGGCGCTGCAGGATTTGAGTGGATTGACACAAAACAAACGAGGTGATTTCCCTCGGAGTCAGAGGAAGGATCTATCTGTGTCGAGCGCCGCGCTGACAAGTGGCGTTCCCCGGGGACGACAAATAGAGATGTTACCGCTCCGCAGGGAACGAGGCGGCTTCCCTGCTTTCATGTTGCTAAACCTGAGGTAAAGGGAGGAAAGGCAGGAGGAACTCTGAAGATACTGAACCTTTTACTTCTCTGTGTCAACATATCGCCTCGGATATTAAATGTTTAATATAATTCCATCCACCGGTAGGAGACCACAGACTCTTCTTATTCTGCATTGGAGTTTTCTTTAGGCAAGAATGAACCAATTTCCCTTCTGGTGGGTCACATCGTTGTTTGTTTGTCTTTCGTTAAACACGTCAATCCCGAGAATCCAGAAGAAACGAGAGGAAGCCGAGCGTGACGTCACATCCACCACGATGAAAACAGTCATTTCATCTTACCTGCTGGAGTCTGTGAAGCTTCAGAGCAAAGGAAACCAAACACACAACACTCCTCGTTACCTCTTCAGAAGTTGACAAGTGTCCAAAATCTAAAACCAATATTTAATTTGGGTAAATAAGAGAAAAACCAGGAGTTGCATGTTCAGGATGAGATGTGTTCCTCGGCTGCAGCTCCACTTTGTGCTTCAGGCTGATAAGAGACACTGCGGCATATAAAAAAATGTATTATTGCCAAGCTAAACGTGAATCAATTCATCAGCTGATTGACACAGTTTGGATCCACATGTTTCCTGCTGAGCTGGCACCGGAAGCAGGGGCGCATCTAGGGGCGGGGGGGGGGGGAGGATCAGGAGGGCACTGGCCCCCTCTCATAACTGACTGGCCCCTGAAGCGGCCACTGTCCTTTAAATGTATTTCATGTTTCTATCTGCTTCAGAGGCTGAGGAATAAAAGTATCAGGAGCTGTGCGTTGATGGACATATAATTGGTCCCTGTTTGTAAATTGTGGCCCCTGTAGAAACCCCCCCGAGCCCCAGACGGCTCCCTCCCTTTCTTTGACATGATGTGGCTCATTGAGACCTCGAGGGATTTTTCTTTTTTTTGGCCTCCAGCCTGAAAACAGCTCCCCCCACACCCCACAACCCCCACCCCCCAGGTGTGCCGGTGGACACGCCCTGCTCCCTCACCAGAGCGTCAGCGCAGCTCCTGGTAAACACAAACCTGTGACTCCTTCAGCCCTTGGGAGGACCCCCCCGTCCGTTTCTCGATGTGAGGAACATGCAGCTGCACAAGTTGTCGTGTACGAGTTGTCGAGTGATCCACACACAATCAGACGACACCTGTTGTTGTCACTACATCTCGTTCTGTCTTGGCAACGTTCACGTAACTCAGACACTTCTGCTTTGTTGTTGTTGTTTCTTTCCCTATTGTTTTTGGTCAACTTCGAAACAATATGAATGTTTATTGTCCTGCTCGCTTAGAAACTGATTTGCTTTTGCTTTCTTGAACTTTTTTCTTTTCTTATGATGAGTTGTTTGGGCGAAAATAATTTCAAAAGAATTACAGACTTTTAATTTTCCCCAGAAAACGTCGTCTTTTGTTTAATGCCTGGCTGAACGGTTTGATGGCAGCTGCTTAAATTCTGAAAGTCTTTCTGGCAACAAAGACGAACGTCGTGTCGACAACTTTTTATCTGATACAGACATGTTTTCAGTCACATTAAAAGTTTCTCATGAAGAAGATTTTACTTATAGAGCATAAACATTTGATATATCTACAGCAGTAGTTAATATAATATAATATAATATAATATAATATAATATAATATAGACAATCTTTTATTAGTCCCACAAGGGGGAAATTTGCAACTTCACAGCTTCAGAAAAATTTGAGAAAACCATTGTTGTTATGTTATAGTTGTTGATCTGGATTTAGAAATCATATCATTCTCCTCCTCTTCCTCAGACTTTTCTGAGACTTACAAAATAAACAATATTTTATCAATTTATTACTAATTAGGGAATTTTTACGACTCATCTCACTCTTTAAAACATAATGCTCAGGGTAAACCATGAATTAAGACAGGAACTGAGCCCTGTCGTCGTGAGATCTTCTTAAAAGCTGAAATAAACCAGTAGAGAACCGGCTTTGTGGTTCCAGCGCCAGTAACCCGGCTGGTTTTACTGGGATCTCAGTGTGTTACAGTTCAACTCCAGGATTATTTGCCAGAGAATTGCAGCTGTGGGTTTGGTGAAAGTGAAGATTAAAGCTTTTGTTCGGTGGCGTTTAGCTCAGAGGCTCAGGGACCTTGTCCTTTCATTCTTATCAATCATAATCACAAACAGTATTTTATATTCTGTCATTTACAGTTTGGATTCTTTTTTTGAATTTGTCCACTTTCTAGAATCTGAACTCAAAAATACAGTTAAAGTCTTCTTCCCCCTTTTTTCCAGATTGAAGTGAACTATTTATGATTTATGATCATGGAACTAGAATATAAAATATAGAAAAATAATAAAGCTTATTCTACTCAAGAAACATGTGAGTTTTTGCAGCATCCAAACCAAGTTGAAATGTTAAATGTCTGGTTGGTGTAAATTAATGCCTCAGTCAACCAATCAGAGGCAACAAATATCTGTTCCACTTAAGAGGCAGGACTGGAACCATCCTGCTGCATCTGGAATCAGCACCATTGAATTTATTTAACTGTCCACATGCTGCAGACTAACGGCTCCATAGGAGGAGGCCTGGCTGCTGAGCGGAGTAATGGGTCCATAGGAGGACAGGAATGAGTCAGGGCCACAGAATGCTGCAGGCCCAGCAGTCTCCCTCGTTCTCCGGTGCGGTGGTGCACAAGCCTGCTGAGAGTACAGTGTCATTACAGCTCCCACAAACACGCAGAGACAGGGGCTCCTCATTTAGCCAAACGATCACTTAGCTCCAAAGCTGCGATGAGACACCGAGGCCCGTGGAGAGCGGGAAGTGTTTGAGGAGTTATTCAAACATTTGCAAAGCCAATAACTCCACTAAATCTACCAGGATGCCTCATATTTACATTTGATTCTCTGAACCCTCCCCCCCTCCCCCCCACGAAAAAACAATAACAGGGCGCCTTAAAAAAAGAGAAGCCTGAATAACGTAATGGCATCCTCTTTGAATCTCAGCTGGTGTCAAGTTTAGACATCAGGCATGGTGGGTTTCAGATGGAACTTTATTAAGTGTAATTGTTCTGCAGGCGTTGGAGGAAAATTGCAGAGTGTGTAAAACGAGGAACGACCATTAAAGGTGAGAAACCCACAGAGCAGCCGATTGAGGGGGTCGTTCCAACGTGTTTGTTTGGATTTAAATTTCACCTCTTTCATCAGTTTACAAAAAACATTGAGGAGCGAAAGCCGAGGGACTAAAGTTGACTCCAAAAAATGCTGATATTCATGTATATTCTTTGTTTAATACCTGCAGCTAGAATGTTAATTAATTCATTGAAAATGAAAATGAAATTTGCATTTATTTGATGGAGACAGTTCTTAATAATCAACAGACAAAATGCTGTAAAGGAGTTTTTAAAGCTCTTTGTCATCTTTTTTTTTTTTCGAGGGATCCTGAAATAGTATAAAAACACATATCTTGGGTAATTACAAATATCTATACATGATTCACACAATACAGTACAACTTTATTATTCCCTGAGGGGATTTTGTTAAGGGCGATTAAAATAAAACAAAACAAAACAAGATACGGACATTCACTGACAAACAAACATATCAGAACTACTACTACTACTACTTCTAACCATTTGATATCCTTAGTCACGACATTTCTTTAAAGTTATTTGTATTATACAGTACTGACCATCCAAACAACAAACCCATGAGTAACACAATACGGCCAATAAACAAAAAACATGCAAATAGCAGAAACTACTGATCAAATTTCTAGGGCCAAGATAGAAACCCATTCAAATTTGGATAATCTGGTGATCTGGACAAAGGGGCTGATTCAGGAATTTCTTTATCACTTTCTTTTCTCAGTCCTCACCCTTTATTTCATGTCAAAATATCAATCACAATTTCTTACTTGATTTTTGTTGTATCGTTGTCATGTCGAAGGAGCGAGTCGGTGTCACATGAGCTGACTCACACTTCGGCCACGAGCTGCAGATACTTGGACACAGAACCTCATCACCAGGACAAAGATGTGACTCGTGCCACCACAGTTTAATGAGATATGACTGATCTGAATTGTTTCCCTTAACTAATCCGCCGCCTTTACAAAGTAAAACAAACTGTCATGTTAGTCATAAGACGAAATGAAAGAAATAGCAACTTCAGCTTCAAATGTTTTTTGTTTTTTTTATTTAAACCCTGTGGGAACAAACAAAACATGAATCATTCATTCAGTTCAGCTGTTTCCCAAAAGTGGATTTTTATAAACATGTTGAAATATTAGCTGATACAAATCTGATTGTTCTGCCCCAAAATAAACACTTTAGAACGAGTAGATTGTTTCAATACACTGTTCTGAGTCATAGTAATAGAAAGTAAAAGTACCCAATTGCACTATTTCCTGTGATTATTCACCTTTCTGATTTAGGCTTAAAGTTATAATCTGGGACAATCTTTGCCACTAAATAGACTGATGTTTAAATTGATGTTACAAAAATGTATTCGATGAATGAACACGAAAGCATAATTTTTAATATTTAATATATCTCTGCTGTTTTTAAAGATCTCAACAAACCATTAACAACAGAAAGAAGCATTTCCTTTAATTCTGCTTCCTGCTGTTGTTCAGCTTCTCAGCACTTCCTCTGGTCACCTGATTCCAATTATCCAATCAGACATCCCTGTCTTTATCCAACCTGTGATTCACTTCCTGTTTCAAGCAGATAAACTTTCCAGCCATCTTTGTATTTTCTTGATTTTCTGCTCTATGACCTCTGCTTGTTTTCGGACCTTGATTATCAGCTTTTCCTCTGAGTTCCAACTCTTTGTTACCTTTGGACTATTGATAATTTTTATAATTTACCTGCTGCTCATCTTATTGTGCAAGTAAACTTTGGAATGAAACCATCTCTGAGTGTAAAACTGTATTCGACATTGATTCAGTGCATGTGCCAGAACATGTTGAATATTCCAGTTGTTTGCTGTCCTGTGTTCATCTTGTATCTTATTAAATTTTTCACTCCGTGTCCCAGATTTCCCAATGCGGACACTTTCAGTGCAGCAAGTTACTATTAATACTGCACTTTGTTTCTAAAATTAATCACTCACACAGACAAGAGAGACAGGACAAGAGGACAACGTATTCCTTTTATTATTTTATCATCCCTATGTTTATTCCTGTTGTAGATTTACATACGTGACACTGACTGAAAACATATTTATAGATTGAGAGTGTGACTTATATCTTTTAACTGAAGCTCCCTCAGAACATTTTTGGCTTTTGTGTATCTTAAAATTCATATATTGTACAAATGACATGCACTTTGTGGTCCTAGGAGAAGTATTTGATAATATGATGCTGCTGGTTAATAGGCTTATTGAAAGTTCTTATGCTACAGTATCGTACACTTAGCTTAGCATAAGGAAGCAGGAAGAAACAGCCAGTGTGGCTCCATTTAAAGTTGGTTAATACTTGGAAACAATTATACAAAACTATTCGTGGTATAGTGGCTTATATACCAGATTACTTATTGTCTATAGGGGCTGTTTCTGTTGAGCTTTTAAAGCAACACTATTTAACTTCTACTGAGCAACAGCGCCCCCTATGGCTACATGTGTTGATTGTAAGCCTTGGTCAGACCTGAGCGTTCAAACAGAACATGCATGGCTATAGACCACGTGTCTTCTTGAGTTTGGTGCAGAATCATCACAGCTTCTATAGCAAGAGAGAAAACTGAACGGACATTTATTCATTCGTTCATTTGGACCTCTGCAACGACAGTTAGCTAAACTGTTGGTTGTAGTTTCAACAGCTGGAGGAAATCGAGACAAACCGACCAATGAGCTCTGATGCCTCTTCACCACTATAATGAATCTCTGCCTCCCAACATGGCGGCAGCCGTGCCGCTTGGCATCGCTCTGGGTTTTTCTGCAGAGTTTGGAAGAAACACACCTACTGGAGCCTTCTGATACAATAGAGCTGCCTGAGTGGCCATACATCCTCCGTGTCTTACCCCCCCCCCATCTCTTTCTCTCTCTCTCTCCACCCACCCCTGTAGGTCTCTCCCTCTATCAATCCTTCCCCCTCCTCTGCCTGTCTGGACTAGGACCAGCTGGCTTCATTAGGGGCCTCCTCCATTCCACATTGCCTGGTTTTGTCTGTTGCACATTTTCCCCGACTGTTTTATCTTAAGCGCTGTCCATCCCCGGACCCTCACACACACATTTTCTTGGCATTTCTGCAGCCACACAACTGGCTTCTAATGAAACAATCCGTGTGTCCATTGTACAGCTTTTTCCGTTTTTTTAATTAATCTTTGTGTCTGCCACCTCTTTTTCCCGCTTTTGGATCCTCATTGTTTGCAATCACCGGGAGTGAGTGAATTTTAATGGCTTGAGAGAGAGAGAGAGAGAGAGCTGCTGTTGGACTTTTTTTTATGCAGCACTTTTTAAAGAATATCCAAAGTCAAACGCTACCTGTGCAGTTTAGCAACTTTTATGTCCGTCACTAGCGAAAGGGTGAAGTCAAAATTCATCTCAATATCACACCCTCAAAAAAAATGGTTTAGAAAATGACCTTCTGCATCGAGCGACTTTCTAAGAGTTCTTTCCAAATCCACACAAAGTCTCTTAAAAGCTCCCGTTATGACAGAGAAGTCAAACAGTGTCTCTGTTTGATCGAGCTCTCTCACTGGATGACGTCCTCCCCTGATGGCGACACCAGTGACTTGCTCACCCTGCTTCCTTTTCTTTTTTTGCAGTTTGTCATTATTTGTGTTGGAGGGATAACAGGACTGGTGACTAGACCGCAGATGGTTGTGTTGATTGTTTCTTGACAGGGTAGGGTTGATACGCAGATGGCACGGGGGGAAACTGATGTCTTCAATAGGCAGAGAAGCAGCTCAGGCGAAGAAGTTCCGCTGGTTGAGCCTATCAGAGAGTTCCACAGATCAAACTCTGGCTGACAGAGTAAATATCGTTTGAGCAGAACACAACTTGGATGCACTTCTGCCCTTTTAGGCCCAAACGACCGGAACACAGACTTGTCCTTAAACATTATCACCAACTTGTTGACGCTCTTCTAACATCATTCAAACCTGGAATTATTTGTCAACGTCGATGCTGCAAGGAATTCAGAATTAGGGCAAACGTTTGACTTCCATTCACTTCCAATCAAGACAATCTGCAGCTTGTTTAGGTCTCTAATGGATCCCTGCAGGAATATCACACCCAGACAGGAGGTTAGACGACTATAAGTAGGCTTGGGTACATTTTAAAACTTAAATCAATACTTTAATATCAACAATCACATAATTACTTGTATGTGAAAGGTTCCACTCGATCACCTGATTCTGTTCCCTCAGCTTTACAGAGCTGCTTTCAGCTTTTTGTATAGGTTTTCAGTCCCAAACTTCACTGTTTTGGTTCAGCAGCAGCAGCAGCGAGTTTGTTCTATGCCCGAATGGACATGGTGGTGCAGTGGTTAGCAGCTGTCACAAGAAGAAGGTTGTATGTTTTCATCTTGCTGTGGCTCTATGGGTTCTAACCAGGTTCTCTGACTTCCTCCCACATTCTAAAAACAAGCAGTTCAGTAAAATTGAAGTTGTTTCTCGGTCTCGACCCTGCGATGGACTGGTGGCCCGTCCGTTGTTCCCACATCCGCTGTGGTTGGCTCCAACCCCTTAATGAGCCTCAAACGATAATTACAGCTATTGGATGGATGGATTATACATTTTATCCAACACTTTATTTGACGCCCATCTCTAAAACCCACCTGCACCACTGTGGAGTCTCCAGCAAATGAAATCCTCCTCAGGAGTTGGTGGAGAACAAAACTGAGCTAAAAAGAAAAGGGAATTTCAGACTTGGTGGCATCTGGAGACAGGAAACAACCTGAAATGGTGAAAGTTTTGTTGTATTATAAACTACAACATAGGGAACTTAAACTTAATAAGTCCTTGTTGTGATCCGAGCCTGTTTTTGCCAAACATTAGTTGCTGCAGGTTTAAGGTGCAACGTTGTTATTTTCATTATTTAACAGTTTTTATTGGAAAAATCTGGAATTAATGTGCATGTTTATTTGAAATCACATATCCCTCAATCCCATAATCTCACCAGTTCTCTGAAATGAAAGCACCTGAATATTACATTCAAAAAGGGGACTTATCCTCTAATACCTTATGAAACAACGCTTTCTCTCTTCTTCCATATTTTGGTTTGTGTTGCCTCTTGCACGAGGCTGCCTGCTGGAAAGATTTAATCTGATGCTTTATTTATGGCACGTCGTTATTTATTTATTTGATTATTTTGTAAATTATTTATCTATTGAATTATTAATTCCTCTTCATGACTTTTCCCCTACATTATTCATGACTTAATTTGAGATTATTGCATCAAGACGCCGCATTGTTGCAGTGTTGGGTCTCCTTCTCACATCAAGTCAGACAAGGAAATTAAATCCACCTCTCAGGCTATTTTTTCGTTGAAGTGAAAGAAGCAGAAAAATGATCCTGAACGCTATTAACATACAAACTGTCATTATGCAAGAAAGAGGGGGAGGGGAATTATTAGTCTCCAGAGAAACCCTGATTCACCCGTTGACTGAGCGTCTGAGGACAGGAGCAGAAATAGCATTATTCTTCAGAGTGTTTGAGCAGCTGCTGGAGACGACGCATGTTTCAGTGCAGTTCAGCTGCAGCATCGACATCTGAGGGGTTCATTAAATCAAATGCAGAAAAGAAGAAGGTTTCACAATTTAGTAGATATTGTATTTGTATCTCTACTAGAGGAATATGTTTGGTCTTTGAAGATTTGAAATTTTCTTATCGAGGGAAAACAGAAAGAATTATGAAAGATGGCCTAATACTCTCAGATACTGGTCATGCTCGACCACATTAAACGAAATTTCACACAGGTTTAGTTTCAAATTCGTTAAAAACAACATTTTGGATCCAAAGTGAAATTTTAAACATAATTTATATATTCGTACAGAAGTTTTTATTGTGCAAATACTTTTACAGTTTCACCTTTTTTGCATCAAAGCAGTTTTTAGGTTATAAAAATACAAATAAAAATATGTGCATCGTGTGTATATTGTTTGTATATTGTCTTTGTATTGTCTTGTCTTGTAGGGTGGGGTGGTTAGCCTCACAGCCAGGCGGTCCCTGGTTTGAATCCCGGTTAGGTCAGAGTCTCTCTCTGAGTGGACGTTTCCATGTTCTCCCAGTGTCTGCCTCTGTTTTCTCTGATGTCCTCCGACAGTCCACCGACATGCAGCTTGTCTGTCTCTGTACCTCGTCCCTGTGAGACGCTGACCTCATCCTGCACCTACAGCTTGACACGCAGCACAGATAACGAGTGGATGGACGGATCCTGGAGGGTGTCACCTTCGGCTGGACCCGAATTATTCATGTGGGTTAGCTCGTTTGGCCTGATTCTGATATTCTACAGAGTCTGGTAGTATCACATTCTGTAATATTCTGTATCTAAACACAGATTCAAAGTGCTACTCATTCTAATTTCAATATCTTTGCTGTCTTGTGCAACAATTTATGTATTTTCCCCACATTGAGCAGCAGGAGCTTGAGGAGACCGGTTCACTGGCAGTCACCACAGTCACAGACTAAACCGTGATCATAACCTCGACTTGTTGTGTGTCCACGAACCTGAATCATATTCACACAGTTTCCGCTCATTTTCTGAAATGTGATCAAACTCTTCTGACGAGCGACGCAAGGCCTTGAATAAACCCTTCTGGATTAAGATCAAAGATAAATCACAAATATGATTATTTTATTCACCGCATTTATTCACTCGGTATCTCCATTAAGTGTTTGCCTCTGTTCTATTCTCATGTAAATCTCTAATCTGCATTTACCACAACATCACACATGCCGTTTATTTATATATATATATATTTACAGAATTTTACGCAGCAGATTTTTAATCCGAAACTGAAACAAAGATGAAGTCATCTGGATGCATTATGCACGGCACTTTAGGAGGGTTAATATAATAGGAATGTGGAAACTTTTCACACTTACATCTCTATTTAGCTGCTTTTAATCTTAACAAAATAAAAGCACGTTGTTGCATCCAGCGCGGGCCAGTGCTGAGAAGAACATCCTCTGAAGGCCTTGAAAATGTAAATAGAAGAGCGCGCGCTGTTTAGAAAGGAAATCAATTTCCTTGCTTCTTATGTAAATGTAAATAATGAAAATGTTGGAGGTTCTGTTGCATTATCAATCTCCTCTTGAATAGCGAGCTGCTTAGACACCCTGAACACTGATACCATAATCTCTGTATCAAAGAATACACATATTCTTTGGGACCTTGTACGTTTTAAAAGCCCAGTGTTTTCTCTGCGCGCATTATTGACAGTTCAATTCATATCTGCCGACATCTCCTAAGCGCTTCATGCTGGATCAAGACCGCCGTGTTATCTGAATTGGAAGTGGGAAACTAAAGGAACCTGTCATGTCGCATTCAGAGGGAAGAGGTGTGTGCCTCGGTGTGTGATGTATGTGCTGCAGAGATAACAGTCCCATGGCGGCGGCGCTGGGGCAACGGGAATATTCTTCTTCATCACTCCACCAACCTGCCACCGGAACTGTGACACAGATAATAACTGTTTTATACGCAGCCCATCTCAAAAGTGGCAAATCGGCGTCTTTGAAAGCTCTCCGGATGTGATCTGTTCTCCTCTCACCGCGTGTCGGGTGTTAACGTGTCAGACGCTGACAAACAACGTCGTCAAACCGTTATCGGAAACATCCAAGAACACCGGTGCTTATGTATTTATATTCTTTCTCCTTTTCCTTATTTCATACAATGCAGACATTCACGGTGAGATAACCTGAGCAATCCTCTTATGGCTTAAATGAGCAAAAAGTAAAGGAAAATGATATTTTACTGTGCAAACAAACAAACAAACAACTGGACAGCGGAGGTAAATAAGTTTCCCGTGAATCCGACCAAAGTCGTCTGAGCTGTGGCCTTTAAAACATCTTTTAAAAAATGCGGCAAAAACCAGCCGTGGCAACACCACGCGGCCAATTAAGAGCAGATTTGATGAGTGAGGTTTATTTCTCACATATGACAAAATGGAAATGAAATGTTCCGCATCTGAAAGGAGAGAGCGTGCACAGAAGTGAGGGATGAACTCAGCCGCCTTGATGCACGGAGGCACAGGTAGGAGCACTTCCCTCGTGTGGCTCCTCATGAGTGACAGGGGACTCGGCCTCTGGGGTCCACACACCCCTCACACCCACCTCACACACGAGCCCGATGTGCTTTGTATGAACGCGTGTGATTTCACAAACATCTGCCTTAATGAGTCTTCCCCCACACTTCTCCCCTCAAACTTGTGATTGACTTGACGATAAAAAAAAGTAGATGAAACTGTAAATCACGAGACGTATCGCAGAATGTACTTCTGTCTTCCCGTGCTCCGTAATGAAGCAGTCATTATGATTATTTTATAGGGCTGAAGTTTTTAAAAACTACAAGAATGCATTACTCTGCATAATGAACAGATGTTGTGGCAACAAGCACATACATTATGCATAAAAAATTATTTCAATTTTGATTGTAGACACTGATTTATTGAGACAAGTCTAGCTTACAACAGTAATGGATTTAGGATGTGCTTTTGTTGTGTTATTTCCATAATTAATAATGGGGAGGCAGCACATTATATATGCTTTGTATTCATAAAGATGAGAGGGCTTGAGTTATAACAGATAAAATACAGCTTGCTGAACTTTAAAACCACACCGGATTAATTATACATAAAACTTAAACCCTTTTGAAGGAAAAAATAAGAAGAAGAAAAAAAAAAATCCTTAACGCCTTATGGCTTGTTTTCTGCGTTTTTATGTCGAAGAGAAAAGAGCATAACTGATAAGATGAAATAAAATGAAGGGGAAATAATTACCACTGCATGATTTACTGTACGATGACAGGTCCTCACTATAATTTTATAGTCCAGTGCGGAGACAGAGGGAGATGTCAGGAGTGAGGGGGAATAAAGCGAGAGGGCAGATGTATGAAAATATGTCTCTGAGTCAGCTGTCGTTATATTTCTGCATCATACGTGTCCGTCTGTATTTACTGTACATGACCATAAATAATACACTTGAGCACCTGTCGTACGAGACAGAGCGTAAAGTGGAGATATTCTACATCTTCATTTTTCTCATCATATGTCGAGATGAAGGAACCCAAAGCCTGAGACAGTAGCCTGTGCTATGCAAAACAATAATAATAAGAATAATAGTCATAATAAGAATAATAATTGTTGTAATAAGAATAATAATTGTTATAATTACAATAGTAATAATAATATTAAATAATCATAATAATACCAATAATTCTCATATTTTGTATGATAATAATAGTATTTAAAATACATCCGAGAGGCAGACTTTACATTGGATGATATTTTCCTTCATTACAATGAAAGCAGTAAACATCAGATTATCCTGGAGCTGCAAAAACTAATTAATCCACAGGTAAACATTGTAAATCCCAAATAAGTGTTTTATACGTTTACTTTCATTTTGATGTTTATTAAAAAGCACAGCACCTAGATGTTTATTCAAATCAATAAAAGATAATACTTTAATTTTTTTCAAATAAAACTTTCTTCATCTGGAAAATATAATAGAATAAAAAGCAGTTAAGTACAAATTGTACGAATAATAACAGTTTTTGTTTTATTGTTTTCAAGCTCCTTACCACTGTATCTTTGTATGAGGTCATGCTCTGCAAATAAACTTATTTCACATTTTAGAAATTAATCAACCAGGTAAATATGTGGTCACTATGTCATTGACCAAAGTGATTTTATTCAGCAGGTCAAATATCGACTAAAATTAAACCTGAACTTTCCTCAACGACTGATTCCAGTGAATCTCTTTTCATCAGCTGACTTGAGAAGCATTTAAAACAATATTTTCAACAATTGCAGTTGGAAACTCTAAACGCCCAAAATATTAAACACAGGACAACACTTCAGAATTAAAAGCACAAACCTCACTGGTGCACATGATCCTTTATACTGGAGGCGACAGCACTGACTGGCTGATTTCCAGTTTTTAATAAAAGCAATAAAAGCCTGATAAATGAATACTCAGCTGTACACGGTGATATCTGAGCTTTTAATTTGGAATATTAAATCTAATGGTGGAATGAAAAATGACTGACTGTGACGTTTGTGTGAAAATGTTTCTGGATTTCTTCATCTGGCTCCTCTTCCTCACGCGACCCGGCGTGACCCTCCTCCCTACCGACCCCCTCTCTCTCTCTCTCTCTCTCTCTCTCTCTCTCTCTCTCTCTCTCTCCGCTGGATGCTCGGATGCAGAAGTCGACCAGCCGGGCGCAGGAACCCGGTGGAACACGTCCAGGGCCCGGTGCACACGCCGAGGTACACGGAGTGGGACGGCGTTTGGCTCCACACAGTAGAATTAATGATTTGAAGACACATCGTTGGTGAATAATTGATTCCAGCCCCGAGGATGGTTAGAAGCTGAGTAAAAGACTAATAAATGATTTGTGGTGCTGCCAGTTGTCACTTTCAATTATTTCTGGGTTTGTGATAAACTGCTGCACCTGCCAGCTGCTGGTCCCCCACAATTCCTTGGGGCGGAAAAGTGACAACTTTACCCAAACTTTGGTCTGTGTGTCCTGCCAGATACAAACAGCCGGCCTTCAGGGAGCCGGTGTGAGCACGGAGGCAAAATGGAGAAAATGATAACAGAGCTTATCAAAATGTCCTTTACAACATATTTACTTCACCCTGTGTCTGTGGGGCTTCCTCCTGATCCTTTCAGAACAAGAGCTGTAGAGAAGGGACGGATGGATCCTATTTGATTAGGGATAGAAAAAGATTTTGAATGAGTATCATCTTTGTGCTGATTTATCCAGATTCAATGACATCAGACCTTCAGCTTGTATAATTCCTCATGAATCAGATTTATCTAATTGACAATTTAAAGGGGAAATATTATGAAATTCCACTTTTGTAGTGCTTCTACACGTTAATTTAGGGTTTTAAATGATCCTTGTGGTAATTTGACCAAAATATGTTACAGACATTTCATTAGGACCCCAAGGAACCATATCAACTGTGGTCAAATGGGCATACGATGGCTCCTTTAGGTAATTTAATCTTTAACGAACCTCCCAGCATCCGGTTAGTTCAGTGCACGACACGGCCAAAGAGATTATGGACACCTGAATTTAACACAAATGTATTTATTAATCTGCTTCTACAACTTGAAAGAAATAGACTCAAGCCAGGAAACACCCTTCATGTCCTGGTCACAACCAGTTCACCACAGGCTCATCACCCAGAAACTCAGGTTGCATGTTCTAGCAGGTGAAACTGAAGCAGAGGTACATGTTGGATATAAGGAAACACAATGGATTTACGCTTCCTCTCTCTGCTGTTCTGTTTTCTCTCCTCCTCCTCCTGCCTCTGTCTCGACTGATTGACTGACAGATGGACGCCGATTGAAACGAGCTGTTTTAAGAGCCCGCTGTAAGGAAAGTGCGATAATCTGCGCCAAACAAATAAATAAATAAAAAGCAGGTCTGCCACCTCCTTCCACATCTGACAAGTATAAATCCAACTGATTAACACTGTTGTGCGTTCCCGTTTTACTTCCTGTTCAATAGAACAGATTGCATATTGTAACATTAAGGCGATGTGTCTGTGAGGTGTAAAGATGTCTTTTTAATTCGGCGCCGCGGCGGCTCCTCGCCATTGTTAACATATGTGACACTTGTCAAAAAATGCCTGTGTTTTGTCACGTGCTTAAATGAGCCTAATGCACATTGTAATACAAGCAAGACCTTGTCAAGTGAATAATTACAGAGTTACGGATCACAGGCTCCTGGGGGCCTCCTCCCGGGAGCCAGGCTCGTGGCGGTAAACTCCACGCACCGCACAGCTCGCAGTGCCGGAATTAGGAATCCGGAAAAAGCCCTCGATTGTGCAAAACAAATACTGTTTTCATTTTGAAAGTAATTTGATCATTGCTGCTTCTATTAGTCATTCCGCATGGGGCCATTACACTCCGAGAACAATCAGTGATTTGTAATTGCTTAGATCAGAGGTGATTTTTTTTCTCAGTGGTTTTTTTTTTGGGGGGGGGGATTCATTTCTTAGTTGAAATCGTTATTGGGAAATATTCTCCAAACTCATTTTCTCACAACACAGTTTGTATTCCTCAATAATTTCACATTAAAATGTATATATTTAAATATTTAAATGCACAATTTACTCATAAATGTCTTTTCATAAATTTCTCTATTACACAGTCTGGTGACTTTTCATTGACAGTGTATTTGTAATGAGCTGTATGGAACTTTGGTCTTAAGTGTGCAGGGAGGAGAAAGTGATGTGTGTGAATGAACTGTTGTGATGATGTGTGCTTGTTTCTGCCCATAGTCCAAGTTTCTGCCACTAGACCACCGCTGCACTTTGATTTATCGTTGTAAAACTTTCAGCCAGGCAGCTCTCAGGACGCCTATCCAACCAGACGGAGGTCCTTCATACGTCTGAATAACAAGACACGACCTTCATCAACATTTTGATTTGATCTAAAAAGGCGAAGACGAGGGTGTGGTCTTCTTGGACCATGTAGAGCGAGTCCTCTGAAGGATGAAGGCTTCGATTTGAAATTCACTTTATTTGGGCCTTTTACAGCCTGTTCTATAGAAACTGAAAGAATTAATTATTTACATTGTTATCATTGATTAACAAACATTTTTCAAAACATCACTTCATATCGAGGGGTTGGGCAGATGGAGAGGAATTAGGACAAGGCATAAAAAGTCAAACAAATGCTTTAGTATCTATCACACTGATGGATTAGTTTGAAAATGGTGCAAAATGTCTTGATTGACAGCTGGGGACTGACTCAGGATTGGTCGAGCCACCTCGGCTCCATCCCCTCGATCTCCACCGGCAGACTCTGACTCCACCGTGCAGGAGGGCAGCGTTGGTATTCAGATGTTTTAGCTTCATTATTAGATTGTGGAAGAAGGTGGAAGGTCCTGACGTTCATCTCCTATGTTTGCACCTGAGTTCATATTTATTTAAATTCATGAAATATGACTGTGTGCTACTTTTTATCACCATTTGTCAACAGTCAGGGTGACTGTTACTACTACTGTAGTGCTACTACTCAAACAAAACACAATCTTGCACAGCGACACATTCACAGCTCTGTGCAGATGCCATATTCTTCCTCTACTTGCGGGGCAGCTCCTGTTTGAGTAATTGCTGCTTTGGTTGCATTGCAGTGTGATAACATTGCATTTGACAGCTGATAGGGAGCGGGGAGGCGTTAAGTAGACAGTGGTGGAGTGGGGTTCATCTGTGAGGAGGGGGGGGGGCACCTAGAGGGAGGCAGAGTGTGAGGCGGCCCCTCAGGGCTTCAAGGCAGCTCAAACAGCATTAGCGAGAGGTGTCCCTGCCTTTACCGCAGCTTTCACGCCTCACTCCTCCTTCCAACACAAATCACATGCAACACAACTTATCCATTTGAGATACCGAGTCGATATGGAGATAAAGCCGTCATGACGGAGATCAGCAAGGGAACCGGCTGCCTGGTTTTCTGTCTCCCACATTAGTGCAAGCAGGCGCTCGCTGCAGGTGGTGTTAAATATTAAGAGGGTAACCTCGTTCCACTAACTGACCGGAGCGCTGGTGTTACCCGTGTCCTCGGGTCGGGGGGGAGGGGGGGGGCTCGGACTCCCCGGTCATGTGACCCTTGTTGTTTTCCTGTTGAGGTCCATGAGTCAGCGTCAAACCTCAGAGGCGACGCCCTCACCTCATCAGCTGTGACCTCTTGGATTGTTCTTTACTTTTAGCAACTGGAGAACTGCTATAAAGGTTTTGGTTATTTACTCTTCCTGCTGAAAATATGTCTACTGTAAACAAAGAGGCTGAAATGTCCTGGATTTGAAAATCATCTTGTGAATTTGAATCAAGAACCTGCGCCGATGCAATCAGGGGTTGATGGTGATGAAGCTCGACCAATCACGAGTCCGTCTCAGCTGTCAATCATGACGATTCACTCCCATTTTTGTAGCATTAAATAAATACCTCAAAGCCAATTTACAGGAATAATATAAACCTTGAACATTAGCTTCAACTTGATCAATTTTTCATCTACTAACATGAGCTGCTTTCAGACAGGAAACACATCGGTGAAACACGTAAAAGACACGTAAAAGAGTTCGTGGTGATGAGAGCCGACGAGCCGATTAGCGGCGTTCATACATCACTTCCTGTCTCTGCCTGCTGCACCCGGCTGCTCCACCTCTCGCCTGAATGATACGGAGGATTTGTTGCTGTTGTGAACGCGTCTGTGCAGAGAACCTCCCGCTGTGATGTGCATGTGTGAAAGATAAAACTCTCTCTCTCGTGTTCCAAGAATGTAACTCGTCAGTAGCTCGACAGGCCAATGGAGGACGTAACATACAGTCGATTTTCTATCCAGTGATTTCAGATTATTGACAGCATTGAGAGAAGCCTTCTTGAAGGGCACTTCTCACTCTCCAGAGAAGTTGGCGGCACGTGATCTGGTTCCCAGCCTCACCGCTGGCAGGCGCTCAGCAGCACCGCGAGCTGCCAGAGGAGCCCGGACACGTGACCGGCTGGGAAGCGTTGACGGGCCCGGTGGTTCTGGAGTGAGTGGCAGCTGAGGCGGGAGGGGGGTTAACGCTGCGAGTACAGGAAGTGGAAGGGCGGGGCTGTGCGTGGAGGGGAGGGGCTGGCGGGCAGCGGTTGGGGATCTGTGAGGAACAACAGCGCTGCTCCTGTGCGTCTGCTCCCTGACACTTCCCTAATCTGATAACGGATGAGGACAGGTTGCCTTCCCTGTACCTGGCAAGTACCTTCCACAACCTGCACAGGCGGATTTCGGGGGATAAGGCCAGGCTTGGCAAACGCTGGCGTCCTCCGGAGAATAGTTAAAGGGTGATTAATCATTGTTTAGGCGCAGAATGTGCAGGGAAGAATGGGAAAGCGGCATTCCACACCTCTGAAGCAATTAATCCCTGTGATCTCCACCAGGTTTGTCTTGTAGATAAGTCAGGGTACAAAACTGTTCCTAATTTATCAACCCACTCACGCCACCCGGTGTAAAACACAATTTATTTCCAATCATTTATAGTCAAATTCTAAAAAGAGTAACTTTGCCACATCCGAGTGTGCCTTATATTAGCTTCATATAAACTAAGTACCGCAGATTACAATGGAAATCTTGTTTTATTGTGCACATCTGGTGGAGTCACAATGAATTTTCACATTCGCTGTCTGAATTTTTGAGTGATTGTGGCATAAATCATTTTGCTAATCAGAAACATAAGTGACATGAAGGCATCTCCCCTCTTGGAACAAAGGAGCAACATATGGCTCTAAAAGCACTCAGGTCTTTTATTTCCAAGGTATATAACCTGTGCATAAAAACCAATATTATTGGACTGATTTGCATTTTTCCTTCATTCTGGGTTGTTGTTTCCGATCTCATATCTCCGCAGATGACTCCAATAATGGATAAGAAAAGCATTTCTCCCTCGTTATATATTTGATTCTCAACCTGAGTGCAGTTAAGCAAAACATAAGACTCGGCTCAATGGTTTTTTTTGCAAGGTGAATTATGGCTTTGAGATGTGAACAGAACCCAGACCGGCGTACGCATGATGGATTTATGTAAATATCACGAGCCACCACCTGAAGTACAGTTCCTCCCTCTAATAAGCTGCATTAACACAAGCACAAAAACGACATTGATATGACAAGATGAATTCCTTTATTACGAGTGGGTTCTCTCTGGATCTCTCTGCGCGGCTTCCAAATTATATTTGCCTCCTAAAAGAGGGAGGGAGGGAAACACACATTCTTGCCAATAATAGTAAAATGGCTCCTGTTTTAATTGCATCATTACGTACCCAATATCAGCATCCTGCCTGCCAATATCAATATTGCCATAACATGGGTGGAATATAGATGACCCAGGGTATGCGTGGGTCTTCCATGAGTGCCTCCATGCCAGACTCATCCCATTGCCCGCTGTGCAGGGAATGGGAATGTAGGCCGGATAGCAGCTCGTCTTTCTAATGTCCCCCCATATTCCCTTAATTGCTGACGGATCTTGTTTGGATTTTGATGGCGGCTTGGAATCTGTGGTCGCTACACATAGGAATTGATAGGCCTGGAGGGAAACATCATGTTACCCTCTACGTGCACTCTATGTGTCTTCATGTCCGCCGTGTGTGTCCACATCTGTCCGTCCCTACGTGCTGGTGAAAACCGAGAGGACGCCGGGCTCTGAGTAATGCTCAAGCGCATCACGATATTGTAAGTCATATGAACAGGGGTCACTGGGGTCAAGTAGGCTGCACAGGGACACACAGAGCAGCTGGTTAACCGACGGTGAGAACACACAGGGTAACGAATAAACACGACTTCTACAAGACCTGAGAACAGCAAAATAAATAAATAAATATATAAATAAAGGCTGTTCTCACCGGGTAACGCTGCACATATGGCTCAGCAGCAAACCTTAAAAAAAATATTAAAAACCGCTTTGATGAAGGAAAAAATTACATCTTGTAGGTCCCACTTGGACTGCACTTCACATATCCATATTAATGCATTCCAGGACGGGAGAGTGAGAGATAATTTTTTTCCTGTTTAAATATTTCATTCTAGCTTAAAATTTAGCCCGTAATTATATCCCCCCCCCCCGATGGCGAGAGCATCCAGTTTGTCTGTTTTAATTAGATTGTTGTTGAGCAATTAATTATGTATCTTTGTGTCATATACTTCTGATGCTTGCAGATGGTGCAGGGGTTAGTGGCAGGGTAGAGTTTGGGTGGTGATTTATTTACCTCCACGCTCTCACCCAGATCCATATACCCACTATAGAAAAGTACAGGAGGCTCAAGATTGATGCTGCAACAAACATTTATTGTGATTATTGCTGGATTTGTCGATAAGGTTCTTCAGTTATTAATTAATCTATATGATATCAGATAAAATGCAAGTTTACCTATACACAAATTCTATATGTGTTAAATTAGCAATAAAAACATAACAAACAGAAAAAAGCCACATCTCGTCATATTTAAGAAGCTAAAGATAAGAAATATTGAACATTTCACTTAAGATGATTTGAACTACTGAGCCATTTGTTTCATCTCTCCATACATTCATCTCCCAGTGCACGGCTGCTTCACCACAGTGGGACGTTCGATACTGCCAGAACTCTGAGGGTTCAGCCGTGAGACGGACCTCTGCACAGTGAGCTGGCTGCTTTGGGACGGATCAAACTAAATGTGGTCATATTTCTGTGTGTGTTCTAACTGCAATAAAAAGAAGATAAATGGCGGTATGATACAAGTTTTGATGCAATAAGTTTAGATGTGTATTAGTGCTGAAAATATGACAAGAAGTATTTGATTAGTGTCACATTATTATTTACTTTCTTCCATTTGTGTTAAAGATGTGAACAAGTTTGTTTTCCTGATTTAAAGAAAAATAGTAACGCATAACTTATACTTTTTTTTATTGATGACCAATCGTATTCAATCAGTGGAGATACAAAGTTTTCCTTTTTGCCACGTATGGAAAATTCACAATCATGGTAACAGCTCCACAGAATCTTTGAAAAGAACCCACAACAATAAAGACGTAACTTACAGTAAACACAAACATTTTCAGGACCCGACACAGTGTTTACAGTAAAAGGTTTGAAGCTGCACTGTGAAGTCTCCTGTAAACAAACAGTCGTTCAAACATGTTTAATGCATTTTATCATTTATATCAGGTGTTGTTTACACGGCTGGAGCTTCAAGTCATCTTCTTCTTCTTCTGCTGCTGCTCACTGCTTTGTGTGTTATTACCACAGACTGTGGATAAAGATGGACGACAGGACAGCTTCCCCAGAAGTGAAGCCAAATCTGCCTGGTCTCCCCCTGGTGGCTGGCTAGAGAATAGACATTAAACCCACCTGTTCCATGTAAGTGGATGGGACATGGACCAGGCTAAATGTGAGTTTAATGTTTAGTAATTGGTTTTGAAAAAAATCTGATTTGTATAAAGCAGATTTAAGTCAACGTAATAATACAACTAATAGATGGATGATCAGAATCACCTGAGTTACTTTTAATATCGAAAAAGTTTGTTTCTAAATGTTAAGTTTTGCCTGAGAGCTGTTTCTCGAGACCAGACTGAAGAGGAGACAGATTCTCACTTTCTGTTTCTGCTCCATCCGAGCACGTGAAGCTGTTCAGAGCTGAGTTCATTCATTTCCTTCTGCTCCGATGACCTGAGTGATAGCAACTGAAAAACCTGGCAGAGACGTAGCGATCCTCGAATCAGGACCGACACACCAGCTCCACGCGCCGCTGACCCTTTGACCTTTTCGACGGCCTGTCGGTGAATCCACGCGACCCCGGCTCTCGCTCTGAAGTGGAGTTGTGGGGTTTGTGCGCTCGTGGCTGGGTGTCTCCCCCCCCCTGCTGCACCTGGTTTGATTCTGGGCCGTACATTTTGGCTGACTGGTTTTTGTTTTGTCTCCTGATGATGGAGGCCTGTGATTGATGGACGGGGTCCAGGACATCTCCGATCGACAGCTGTTGATAGCTCTGAAATCGAGAGCAGCAGTCGGAGCGTAACAATGAGCTCATTGCGCTCTGGGTTTGGTCGCCAGCCCAGCAAACCCCAGCACTGGGGGGACTTCATGAATTTCAACTGGGGCCACAAATGTGAGTGCACATGGAAATTGTGCAGGGGTGGAAGGGAGAGGGACCGAACTCGGAACTTAGATCTGATAACAACAATAATCACAGCAGCAGAAGATAGAAGAGTCAGAACTGAATACATTTCTTATTTCTTTTTAAGCAGGACAACTATAAACTATATTACTAATAGAGTTCACCCCATTGAGACGTGTAACATTGGTTTGTGTGTTTGGTGAATTAGGTGATGGTTCTGGCTGCCGTGGGAAAGTTTGGGGAACTGCCAGGAAGGAGTTTTATTAAAGAAATCATTCATGTTGGTGAATCGTCAGATTTACATGCAAATACCTGAAAGTGACAAAGGCTCCTCGCCTGTAGTTTTTCCAGGAAAACACTTTGCATGAATAATATTTTTACTTTATTGATGCCCTGACGATCTTTCTTGTAATTTTTGTTCCTGTTTGCTGCCGGTGACAGATTCACCGTGTACGTACACGCTGTAGGTTAATGACGGAGGTTAAGGAGTCTGTAAGAATTAAGCATCGCTCCATATTGTGTTTTGTCTTAAAGCCATCCATACTTCAGCTTTAATTGGACGGCATGGTGCCATAATAAGCTGTGGTTGCATGGGTTTGATGCCCGAGCCCTCCGAGGTTACCAAAGCACCGGCGCCACATCTGAGCTCAAATTAGCATTCTGGGCGAGAGCAACTCCCCAAGCTTAATTAAGGTAAATTCAACATCCTAGTTCATCATTGGGTTTTTATATAAAGTTAAAGCCAGTTGTGATTGTTTGGCAGCTGTTTATTTCTTATATTAAAAAAGAAAACATTACACTGTGGATGATTTGGCATCCCAGGATTTTTTGAATTTGAGCCCCCTATTATGGGAAATCTGGGTTTGTGCAATGATTAAATGCTTAATAAAAAATTCATTGTTGTTGCCAACATCTGTATTGTGCAGGCTAACGGCTCACTGGAGTGTGCGAGACTTGTGAAGTTTCCAAACGCGCCGTCGAGAACCCTGGAAAGTTCACCTAAGAGTTTGCCTTCCTCATTACCAAGATACTTCTGTGTGTGCGATTAGACTGAGAACATCTTTAATTGCTTTAAAATCTGAATGCATGATAAGAATGGATTAATTTGATTTTGCTGTTCCTACAAGTAGCAGATGGTTTATGTCTTCAGAATGCTCATGTTGTAAAATGAGATCCCCAGCTTGCCTCTGATTGGTCACTGTTAATGAAGCATGCTGGGCTGATTATTGATTTAGAAAATGAGGATGACACAAGTATTGTGCGTGTGTGTGTGTGTGTGTTTGTGTGTGTGTTTGTTTACCGTGATGAATTAAACACAAGCTTTGTTTTATCGTTGACAGAATCCTACCTTAAATAACACAAAAATGTTTGATTTTCCATCCAGGTGGTCTCTGGCCCGTCAGAGTAATTTTATTGTTTATTTTAAAACAGGCACTTTTATAGTCGCCACTAACAAGCAGATGGTCGACTTGACTTATTTGTGTTTTGTGTTTCTGAATGACCGATCAGATGCATGATGGGAAATGCAATGAGCTGCTTGTCAGGGAAGAGACAATTCACGGGAGAGGGCCCGCGAAAAAGCTGCACACATCCCCAATTTGCTCCCATCTCTGCGGTTTCTAAGGTTAGTCATTTTTTCTTTTCTTTTTTTTTGCGTTATTATTGGCTGTTGCGAGAGCAGCTGTTCCCCAGCCTCCTTCCCTCCCGAATTACCATCCTCACACTGACAGACAGGCAGCTGATGGGGAAACTCGCTGCGTGCATGAGGAGAACCAATTCAGCGATGAAACTAATGTGCTGCATCAAGGGGGGAGTGTGTGTGTGTCTGTGTGTGTGTGTGTGTCTGTGTGTAGGGGGGGTGGAGGTCCAGGTTCACACACGGGCTGGGACGAGCTTGGATCTGCTCCGTAACTCTGTCTCTTGACTCCTTCTGTATTTTTTTTTGTTCCTGGAGTCACATCCTTCCTGTTCTTTATTTATTTATTTTCTCGATTATTTATTCATTTATTTATTCTGTTCCCTCGACACTTGTTTTTTAGCTGCAGATTCCAAACTGGCAGCTTTCCACAGCCGGAAATTAAAGCACTCTAAGACCACACAGTTACATTTTTGATATTCAAATGAAAGATCTGTGTGTGTGTGTGGGGGGGGACAGAATAACATGACATCTGCACAATATAACACAATCCACTGTGACAACTCCACAGCTGTGACCAAAAACGCCCAATAATTGAATTAAAATGGATTCTGGCTATTGTTTGTATTGTAAAGCAACAACAGGAACATGAAGCGTTTGAAAAATAAAGACTTTCTTTTATTTTTTAACGACTATTACAGACTTTCTTTTTACCAGAAAGGAACTGGGAGGAAGTGATCAGTATCAGGTGTTGTGATGCAGAGCTCAAAGACAACACAGTCCAAACCAGTGCTGTGAGTGACTGGGGAATCTAAAAGTGAAGAACAAATCTATCCCCCTGAAATGACTCTGGAGGACAAAGCCTGTCAAATTGAAAGATGAAGAAAGAAATATATATAAATGTTGTTTTATTATTTGATGTAAAGTGTGTGTGGGTCTATGGGATTGAATCCAGTTTAACCTCTGCACCATAATAACACAGGGACAGTTGGGGGGGCCCCTCCTCTATACTGCCTGCAGAGGCCCCGGGAAGTTAAAGCTGTAACCAAGAGTTGTGCAGCTTCCTGATTAACATACAGATGCAGTAGAAGCAATAAATTAACGTGTGCAAGAATGAAAAATGCAGAAATACAGGCAAAAATATATATATAAATACATAAATCTTAAAAAAAACAAAAATGAATACATATATAAATAAACAAGCAGAAATACATAAATAAATAAATTGAAAAAAAGTAAATGCATAGATAAATAAATAAATATCAAAATATATCAATTTAAAAATGAACGAATAAATGTGGAAATACATTAATAAATGATATATCTTCCTCATGTATTCACGTATTTACCTATTCTGAATTTAGTTATTTGTATTATTATTAGGTCATTTATATATTTTTGTATTTGTATTTCTTCTGGGCAGTTTCAGTCCTGGTGCAATCGGTGGAGGAGCTGAAGAGGTTACTCGGCAGCAGAGTGCAGCCGAGGATGATTTGAGGAGTTGCATTATTCAAACAGCAGCAGCAGCGGTGGATCCCATTCAAACTCCCCCACTGTGCTCCATTTCCAGACGTGCAGGCCCGGCAGTTTGTCCGGCGCAGTGAGCTCCTCTGAGCACAACAACAGAAAACGCTCTCGGCTGATTCTGGTGCAGAGGCCTCGTGCCCTGACGTCTACCTCTGTTACCGCGCACTGCAAATATAACAAATTTCCTTTAGCCACCCTGTGATATCCGTCCGCCTCAGATAACCTGCTGTGGAGTTTCACCACCTGTTACTAATCGCCCTGTGAATTCGTCACGGCCCCGGCGATGATGATTCAAACCAGCACCGGGCCCCCGGCAGGACCCTCCAGGACACGCAGCAACCGGCAGCGCGTGGCGTTCACCGAGCCCAGGGAGCAACTTCATGGATTTTTTGCATCATTAACTATTTATGAGTTGCCACTTCATGTTATTTACACTGGACTGATGGTAATGCTGTTCAGAGCTCAAACGGCAGGCAGGGGCGTCCCAGCGGGGTGGAGGGTGCATGGGGGGGGGGGGGGGGAGGTGTAGGCGAAGGCATGTGTGAATCTGTTAAATATTGTACGGAGACGCCACCTGCAGCTGTGAACGTGGCGCGGGGTAGAAAGGCCGAGCTGGGAGCAGCTCTGGGGGGACTGCAGACTGCAGCACAGGCTTTGTGTCGGCACAACTATATAATGTATAAATCTCACCACAAGCCACGAGGAATATTCAGTTGACCTGGTTTATCTTTAGCTTGTTCAACCACCAGGGCGGATTACGTCCCCATTTGCAGTAAATGTGTCAAAGCTGAGGAGAGATGATGCATCGTCTGCTCCTGCAACGGAGATCAAGTCTATCTATCTATCTATCTATCTATCTATCTATCTATCTATCTATCTATCTATCTATCTATCTATCTATCTATCTCTCTATCTCTCTATCTCTCTATCTCTCTATCTATCTATCTATCTCTCTATCTCTCTATCTGTCTCTCTGTCTCTCTGTCTGTCTGTCTGTCTATATGTCTATCTATCTATCTATCTATCTATCTATCTATCTATCTATCTATCTATCTATCTATCTATCTATCTATCTATCTATCTATCTATCTATCTATCTATCTATCTATCTGTATATCTGTCTCTCTGTCTCTCTGTCTCTCTGTCTGTCTGTCTGTCTGTCTATCTATCTATCTATCTATCTATCTATCTATCTATCTGTCTGTCTATCTGTCCATCTGTCTGTCTGTCTGTCTATCTGTCTATCTGTCTATCTATCTATCTATCTATCTATCTATCTATTTATCTATCTATCTATCTATCTATCTATCTATCTATCTATCTATCTATCTATCTATCTATCTATCTATCTATCTATCTATCTATCTATCTATCTATCTATCTATTTATCTATCTATCTATCTATCTATCTAACTATATATTTATCTAAGTTACAATTAAAGGAGCCTTAATCAGATAAATGATATGAGGGATGTATAAATGAATGAATTGCATAGGTAACCAATGGTTAAGGAAACTGCCTCTGCTTTATAGAAAATAATATTAACATCACACACTTTTCAAAATACAAGTCCCAGATATATCAGCCGACAATGCAGAAACAATAGGATTCACTTAAATTTACCCAGAGCCTTTCAGTTGGACTCTACTCATTGAAAATAGCTTACGTGTGAATAAATGGATGAACCGGCGTAAGTCACGTTTTTATGTAAATCTGTTTTTTAGATTCAGAATTTCTTTATTTATATAGTTTAGCTCCTTAAACTGACCGCTGCAGCCAACGAGCTGTAGCTCACGATCCTCACAACATGATACTTTTACTTTGAAGGCTAGCTGTAGCAAACACTCCTCATAACCTGAAACTTTTAATTTGAAGGAGAGCGGCCTCTCGATATCCTTGCTGAGTTTTCATTGGACCAGTTGGATTTAAGAAACAATTCGACTGAGTTCAATGAGTTGCGTCTTACGTCACGTTTGTGTTTACACAACATTAGCTATACAACAATAACATCACACCTATTGACACTCATTTGCATCTGCAGGTGAAAGACAATGAAGTCAGGAAATATTTCCGTTTGTTTGAATAAGCAATCTCTTTATCAGCATCCACCTATCGATGCACCTGCTTGACTATATACCTCTCTCTCTCTCTCTCTCTCTCTCTCTCTCTCTCACACACTCAGATTGACACACGCAAACAAACGATATTGTGCGTTTAAGTATAAATGCACCAACACGTAAATGTGTCAAAGTCGATTTCGCCAAAAATACAAACTGTAAATGAAACACCTGGAATGTCAAAGCCGACAAACAGCCGCCACACACTCGGTGTCGGTGCCGCTGCTCCTGAGGGGAAAGGCCGGAGCCGCCGGGAAACAACCACCGGAAGTCGAGTCTGCGTTGAGCCACAAGGAAAAATGAAAAGCAGCGATGAAGGAAAAGACCAAAAGTCGTGTTTTTGGGTTCGACGGGATGAACTTGGAGTTTCTTCTGCTTCGAGCACTGAGGGGACGTTGTGTTGCCAACATTTGATATGATTTTTCATTTTGGTGATAACTGCCGGGAGTGATGCCCATCCACACTGTTTTACTTTATCAGCACCCGGAGGCTTTTATGCTGCGTGTGTTCGCCAAGAGGGAGAGAGTCTTTGTTACTGCAGGATTTTCATTAGGTCTCTGTTGTTGTTTGTTGTTGTTGTTGTTGTCTGACATGTCGTAGCTTTTATGGTCCGGTTTCTGTTGCTCTGCTCGGTTTTATTGGAGGAAGCTTTAACTGTCCACATTTCACCAGAAGGCAGAGAAAGTGCTGCTGAGCTGAAGGTCAGAGCAGGTCACGACTGGTTGGTTCATTCTGGTCGTTATTTAGGTGAATTCCATCTTTAATATCACAGAAATCTGTTTCCTTTTGTCACTTATTTACACCAAAGCTTAAAAACAACCATATACTGATCATTTAATCAGGTAAATCTGATCTGGCTTGTTTTCCATGTTGCTGCCTGTAACAAAAAAACAGTTTATTGATCGAATAAGAACAAATAAAGGAGGATAAACTCTCAAGGTTAAAAAGCTGTGTTCCCTGGAGAGGCATATAACCCTGGAGGAAAATGCTGATTGCATCCACTCTAAATTTCCCATGGGATTATTAAGTATCCGTCTAAGGCAGATAAGGCAAATAAATAAAATAAAAATCTATCTATCTATCTATCTATCTATCTATCTATCTATCTATCTATCTATCTATCTATCTATCTATCTATCTATCTATCTATCTATCTATCTATCTATCTATCTATCTATTGTCGTGTATACATTGGAGTAAAACATGTTGATATATGCTTAAAAACACAAAGACAGGTTTGTATTTATGAGGCTTGCCCTCTCGACACTCAGACATTCTCAGATAGTCCACTAGATGTTTGTCTTATTTACTTTACCTATTTGGGGACGACCTTTGACCTAGGGAACCGTCTCTGACCAGTTAACAGATGGGCTCAGAAGGAATATTCTTGACCAGTGTGTCTTCATGTTCGGACACAAAGATGTGCCCTTATTTAGTCAGAAATCCCATGTGGGATGCGTTATACCTGAAGTCATGGGTGGAACCAAACTCCCTATATATGTGTGCTTTTATCCCCTGCAAGTCAGATTTTCACCATTTGGCTGTGTGATGTCTCCGAGTCTCTAGAGCTCGTCCTGACCTGTGGTTTCTTGTAATAAACTTTGTTACATTGAAATTACTTGGTCCTCGGCGTCCTTCCCTCATCATCAACAAACTTCAACAACACTCGGCTGCTTGTGTTTACTACACTATCTATCTATCTATCTATCTATCTATCTATCTATCTATCTATCTATCTATCTATCTATCTATCTATCTATCTATCATTCCCATTGCCGACAGGAGACGGATATGATTGGGTTTTGTCACCAGTGAAAAATAGACTTGATTCTCAAATTCCTCTGGATTCCAACACTTGGAGGTTGAGATGAATTCCGGGTTCAAATCAACCCTCTAGCCTTTAAGATACAAATTTCCACTTGACAATTTAATCATCCAGCTGATTTGACCCTTGTTGTTGTTCCAGTGTGTCAACAGGACCCCCCCCCCCTCCTGTTTGCATTATTCAGTCTGAATGCGGCTCCCTCTCTCTCTTCTCCTCCCTTCTCATCTCAAGAGCACCAGTGTTATCACCAGTTGCCCTTATCCTGCTAATTGATTAGACTGAAGTCCCTGCCTGACCCCCCCCCCCCCGCCAAGTCGCTCCTCGATTATATCACAGAAGGAGGTTATGTTTGTGTTTCCTGTATTTGAATACAGTTGTAATCACTGTCCCTTTGCACATTGTGTAGCTGTAACTCCTGCCTGTCACTCTCGTCTCAGAAGCCGTCAGTGAACTCACAGCACTGCATCAAAAACTTTGGATGATTTATTGAACACCAGCAAGTATCTATACTGGTTAAAATTTTCAAATTCTCTCCATATTTCCGTTTTGTCGAGGCGATAGAAATATAGTCCATTAAACTAGGTTTTGGATTTGTTATGTTCAACTTTGCCTGGGTTCTCTCAATCTGCAGGAGGAGGAATTTGCACTACAAATAAACATGTTCCTTGTTATTTAAAAACAGAAATGAGTCAAATACTCAGCAGAGTCAGCAGCGTCATGGCTCTGAATCATTCCCCCTCAAATTCCTAAAGACAAATGTGGAACATGTGTTTTCCATCCAAACACCACACGCTCGTATCCACTTGTTCTCACCTGCATCCTCTTCATAGTGTTGCCTATGAGAGTCTTGATGTTAGCTCATTAACATAGCCCCCCCCCCCTCCGCCCCCCCGCCAGTTATTTAGGCTCCTTTACTTCACAGTTTGCAGATATAAATATTGCCTCCATGTCACCCGTGGAGCTGAAGCAGGTTTGTTCACGATCCCCCTCGTGTTTCCTCATCGCTCTCATCTGAACAACGTGAAACACACTCTGTAATTTGACCGTTGTGATCAGAGCTGGTGTCTCTTTGCTGCAACAATCCACCAACACGCCGAGTTCCCTTTGAACCCGGCTGATTGCGAGGCAAATTTTTTATTAAGTAAGTGCACACATTACTGGAGACAGTCTTCAAGGAGTCCGGGAGCCTTAAATTACCAAACTCTCTCCACTAGCACGACGATAATCAGCCTGAAATTAACAGGGAATGTTTGCTTTAGTTCAATTTTTCAAAACGTTTCTTTGACTTGTCGGGACTCAGATCAAGTTGTTGTTTTTAATGTTCTTCTTTTAAAATCTTTTTCATGTTCTACTCTCTGACGTCTGCAGAGAGAAGCTGCTTCAGCCTCGTGACCCTGACAGAGGCGTCCAGCGTCAGATGAACTTCCCTTCTCCTGGCAGTTTTCAAAAGGAATTGATTTTCTTTAGGTTTTTAATGAGCAGAGAAAGAGAGAAACATCTGTTTATTAGAAGAAACACTGATGTTCTGGTGAAACTACACTTTTAAGTATTTAACGCATCCGTGAGTGGACGGGGGTGCGTTACGTAAACTTCACAAACTTCAAATTATATTTAATTTACAAACCTTTACACTTTTATTTTTCATTCTCACCTCAACTTATAATATCTTTTCTTATCTTAAACCTTAACAACCAAATAATCAATTTATCACATATGAGTACGTGTTGTACTTCATTCCTCTCCTTCATGGATCAGAAGTTATTCCCTGAATCTTCCGTTATACTTGCAAAATAAATATCGGTGTAATTGTCGCCTCCTAATAGGAACGGGCCTTCCACCCAGTGGAGTGTGAAGTGGATCCAGAGGAGCACCTGAGTGAGGCTGGTGTTATCAGCAGCTGTGTGTTCAAACACCAGCTGCACCGGGAGTTAAACTTGGCACGAACACGCAGCACTAAGTATAACACTGAGTATAAGTACAAGGCCTCTGTACTGTGCCAGAGAAACACACTCAGACAAGTTTTCCTTCCACGAAAACGACCGACAACCCCAAAAAAAACTCGTAAACTCCCGTTGGAAGAGTCGAGGTCGTCTCCTGGTGTTTTGTGTTTAGTTTGTTCAAATCGTTGTTTGTGAATAAAAATGATTCGCGGTGACTAAAGTGTCAAAGCCGCGTATTGATTGTTGTCGGATTAATTGTAAACGACAAGTCACAGGCACGATTGCGGCTGTTCACCATTTATTAACACAACGTTGACCCGAGGCTACGAGGTAATCTGTTTGTGTGCGTGTGTGTGTGTGTGTGTGTGTTTCTAAATGCAGACTGTGTGTTTAATCCATTTAAAAGAAATAACAAGACATGGCGGGGGGGGGAGCAAACAGCACCCAGATTCTAATGCTGGGAGATTGACACACAGATAAAGGGGGGATACAGAAACACAATGACGGCATGACAATCTCGCCACGCATTTTGTGGTGACGAATAATCAAAAATCCTTTTATCGATGACACATCAAGGAGCATTTAGTTTATGCTTCGGTTAATCCCATTGACTATTTTGCGACTCCTCTCTCTCTTACTTGTTCCAATGGGCTATATTTGTCTCATAAATACTGGATATTTGGGCTTGACAAATTGCTACACAGGCACAATCCTATTAAGGGATGCAGTGTTGTGTTGCCTGCCAGTGACATTCTGTTTGGGTGTTGCATTAGAGACACTATGACTACTGTACTGTGTTGTCATTAATGGATAATAAGAGCATTTTGTATTTTTAGACGTCTTCTTTCAGCGCTACCCCTATTTTCATTACCCCCCCCCCAACAAGGCAGACATGCAGACGTGTGTTGTTCTAATGTGCCACAGGATTCCTTTCATCAATCAATCAATTCATTAATCCCTATTTATCCAGAACGTTACTGGAACGTGGAGTCTGGGACGAATGAGCAGTGGGAACCACACGGTTTGAATCACAGACGTGAGTGAAGCAGAGAGCCGGCAATACTGAAGAAAGGGTTTTAATGGTCAGGTCTGGATTAAATCTTTCTTTAAAGTTCATCACAAATAGTTGAAATATCAGCAACAAGAGCAACAATCAGTCGGACTGTTGGATCGAGATCTTAATATAACGAAGCAGAATCTGAAATCTAAACCAGCGGGTGAACAGATGATTTGGTTTCTCCTTGAGTCATTGGGAGGAAGAAGTTTGAAGAGTTGAAGTGACTCTTTCCAATTTGAAAACATTTAAAAGAAGATATCTCTACTCCTGCTCCATCATTTCCAACACTTTGTTTTGTTCAGTGTGCCTCACGAGTCCGATGATAAGTTAAAGAAGTTTTAAAGGTGGAATGAGTCGCCGGCTAATGTGCTGCAGGAAAAGAAAGAGTCATTTAACACCAGGTTAAGGTCAAACAGAAAACTACAAGCATCAAAATGCAGTAGTTTTCACCAAACAGACCAAAACCAACCTTCTAAATGTGATTTCACTTAAATATCACCCCTCCTTGTGCCTATATACCCTCACTTTGTATAAGTGATACTAAGATATTTGTGTCACCGGCACAAAATGTGACTTTAATGCTTAATTCCCAGAATTTAAACATCAAACACCATAGTCTTAACGTGACCTACAATTTGTGGTAGCATGGCGCGTGAACACGGCACATTTCAAACCTTCCACCCCGTTCGGCAGCTGCGTTTCCCTTCAAGCTCCTTATCTCACGTTATATCCGTCACAGAAGGTGGAGGATGCAGGTGCAGGCGGTTTGGAAGCTGCCGCCGGTAGAAACAAACATCTTGACAGCTCGAAACACCTCGGTGTCTTTGTTTCTGGTGAATTCCAGTCTGCAGGAACACTTTCTGACATCCTGGACTTGTGTCGTGTGTCTGTTGTGAATTGTGTCTTTTTGTGTATAGTGTGCAAAGTGTATAGGCTACAGAAGGTGGTGGTTTGAATCTGGTTTATTTTGTCTACATGAGCACTTAACTGCATTCAAATGAATTATTACTATTACTTTTAAGTTGTTAAAACAAGTTTTTTATTGAAATAACTCCACATTTGTGTGTTTTTGTCCCAATTCGAACTCATTAGCTCTGGGTTTTGTGTTTTAACTGCAGCTCTGGTAAACATGGAAGCGGATTGGGAGCAGCCGTGTGGTCTCTGCGGGGCATCGACCTTCCCTCCACCTTGACAGGCCATCATCTCCGCCCGGGTCACTGAGACGAGGAGGCGGTGAGGTCCTGGAGAGCCTTATTGAGTTTTCAGTGACATGAATTATGATAAATTATTGGTCAATAATTCAACACGTGTGGCAGATGAAGTATATTTACAGGACCACCTGGTGTTGCCTGAATAGAGGTTACACTATAGGGAGTAAATAAATAATACAGTTTTGTTTTTTTTACCCTGTGCTTTAATACCATTAAATATTCAGCTATTTGGATGATCAAATTTGCTGCTAGATTACAGCTTCCCTGCTGGTAGGACTGGGAGGAGAGGTGGCCAACGGGTGCTGCAGTGGGAACCCAGCCAGAGAGGGAACAGACACACACACACACACACACACACATGCTGCACTATCAGACACCCATATGCATGTCTGTGAGAGCTAGAAATACACACAGTAACACACACACAAATACATAAACACACACATCCCCAGGTGGCACTTACTGGCACACACTGCGTTACCTGATGATGCTGTATGCATCAGTGAGCACAGACAAAATAATTCAATATTTACCCGAAGAGACTAGAGCTGAAAATATTTCACATAGAAAAGGAGGATTATTCTCTAAATATTATATACACACATATATATATAAAAATCCATCCCTGGCCCATTGTGTGTTTCTCTATGATGAAATACAACACAATGCTGTGACAAGCTTCATTCGCCCTTTGACAGACGGGTGCAGTTATTAGTATTAACCACTGTTAGAACCATCAGCAGAGGAAGCAGAATTGGCATCCCTAACTATGATATGAGAATTGGTAAGCAAAATGAGAAATGAAGCAATTAGAGAGGTTCACATACATTATTTAGCTCTCATTAGCTTCCTGTGACACTGCAGGCTCCACACCAATGAAAAGTGTTGGCCGGGCTCAGGCAATTAGTAAAATTAGTGGCACAGGATTTGGCGTTGATTCAGGCCACATGGCCCAGAAGATACCAGACTGGTGTCAGTCGTGTAATTTATAACTTTGCTCATGAAATAATAGGTTTGAAAAATCACTGGGGCTACGAGCGTGTCAACCTGTTTCATCCCGGAGACAGGGGTTGTCCCTTGGACGGGGGGGGGGGGGGGGGGGACGCCAGCCGCCTCCTCTGATTCTCAGCAGAGTGCACACTGCAGTCGGCCATTTTGTGTCTCTGGGAGAGAGAACAGGGGGACAGAGGTCCAAGCGGATGGTAATTAGCAGTCTGGGTTGTGTTTGTTTTCATTTTGCGCGTGTTTGTGCTGATAAAGTTTGACTTGCCAAAAAAATCCCCAGTCCCGCGCTGGATTCCGCTCAAGCTGTTCGCCGGCATCCTTCAGGAACGATGGGAAATCTTGAGCGCTGCCACCGGTCACAGCTCAAACAGACGGTGGTAATCAGTGATTAGTGGACGTGTTACAGTATCCAGAGATAAGCCCACACCTCAACCCTTCAATCTGAATCAATAGAGCACATGAAACACTTAAATGTACATGTTCAGAGCAAGATACTCACCGATCAACCGGCAGGATAAGCACCGGGGGGGGGGGGCTGGTTGTTTGAGTCTGCTTTAAAAATGTTGCAGGAACATTTGTATTAACTCTATTTTTTAAAACAGGCCGTTCTCCCTGCAGGTTTTGAGTCTAAGCTCCTCGTCGAGCTCAGAGTGACTGAACGTCCACATCCAACACCCGGAGCAGCTAAATAACATTTCTCTCTCTTTATCGTTACCGGCAGAGAACGAGCAAAGCAAACACACAGGTGTTGCGTGCTTTAGAAAAAAAAAAAAAGCTAATGCTAACGTGTTCCGGAATAGAGAGGCATAATTATACTGTGCTGGATTATGGAAAACATTGTGCATGTTAATTACAGCAGGTATGCTCATTGATTTCCTGTTATAATACTTAAATGTGTCATTAATAATTCATTTTCCCTGCCGGCACGCTCCATTTTTCATGCACCTGTGCCGCTGATGTGAGCGACGCTGTGTCATGGCGGATGATGGCTGCGCAGTTCATCACGGGAAGTAATTTCTGCACTGACACCTACTTATTTGTCTTTTATGAGCCACTGACAATGTCCACATTGTCGGGGACTGACTCTGACCGGGAGCTGCTGCTTCTTTTCTCTCTTTAGAAATCCGTGAAGGGTTTGAAAGGAGTGTTTTATTCCTCTTTTTATTATAAAAAACACATTCACGGGGAAGTTGTAGCAGGAGTTTTTACCGAGAAGGTTGGAGCAGGAAACAACTGCTCTAACTTTCAATCACTGTGAATAAACCTTTCAAATGAGCTTTTGTCACTTTTTGTCTTTCAGGCCAAATGGGATTAACTAAAACCCGTCGATTCCCCCCAGAGCTTCAACAACTCGGCCTGTGGGACGTTTGATTAATTCCCTTCAACTTCTCGTCGTTTTGAAACCACCCATCCCTCCCCTGTGGTTTTTTTCTTGAGGACCCCGTCCCTCCACGAGCCGAGCGCATCCGTCAAACAACAGCAAAGAGACGAGCACGACAAGCAAACAAACCCAGAAACAACAACAGCGGCCATGAACGCAATCAAGTTTGTCCTTGAATTTCCACACCTGTGAGCGCGGAACGTGGCGGGGGCCATTTGTGAATCGGAGGGAACGCGACGTGTTTGTCCAGCATCAACTCGGCAGCGTGTTTATCCCCTCGGTTTTTTTTTTTCCCAGCATTGTTTGTCTTCCCTTTGTGGCGCTGAAATGCTCAAATTGCATTTCTCAGATGTTGGTTCCCTGGAGGTGTGCGCTTGGCGGCAGGTGTCTGCGGGAAAGGCAAAAAAGGAAAAAATGGGGGAAGAGGAAGAGGGACTGGAAGAAAGATAAAGAGAAAAAAGACAGAAAGGGAAGAGAGAGCGCAAGCGAGAGAGAGAGCGAGAGAGCGATCTCCCACTCATTCTGCGGCGTGGAAGCTGAATTTATGCCGAAATGCTTCATCTGCCATATATATGCTCTTTAGCAATGTAAATGCATGCTGGTGAACTTGGAGCGAGCAACAATATGGCTCATGCGTCTTACACCGTGGAAACTTTTTCACAGATAATTGTTTGGCAAAAGATGATAAACTATTCAGAAAGTCCTGTGAGCCACATGCAGGTTGTGGAAGTTTTGCAACAAACATGCGTTTTTGTTTATTTATTTATCCCCCCCCCCCCCCCCAAGGGCTCTGCACCCTGACAAGCTAAATCCTGCTAAAGGAGCATGAAACATATTTGCTGTTCCCCCTGCAATAAGAATTCACTCTCCCTTATTTTATTTTCAAATCAATTAACTAACCTTGAGATGAGCTTTACTGTTGATAAGAGTCGTAAAGTGCAGCTGAACCCCAGCAGCCCCCCCCTCCCTCCCTCCCTCCCCCCCGCTGCCTGGAACCCGCCTCCCTCTCCAGCACATATTAGATATTGAACTGTAAATCTGAATTGAAAGCTCGGGTCACTCTTGCCTCATTGGTCATTGACTCTCGACCACAACAAGCCAAATGATGTCTTAGTTGAGGGGAAATATATCAAAGGATATCAACAATTACGAGTCATAAACACGCCTGGAGATGTGCCTGGCGGGCGCGTAGCAGCGGGAATTAGCATGTTGAGCTGATAAATATGCATGTAAAGACGCTCCCAGGGGAATAACACGCGTGTGATTGATAGCTTCGGAATTGAAGGATGTGTAAATTCCTTTTATTCTGGGGGTTGTGCTGTTGTACCGCGGAAATACATAGCACTTGTTAAAAGTTTTACCAACTTTATAATCCTTAATGCCACATCTGTTTGCTGTCTTTATAGCGCCTGTAAAACGTCATTAAATTATTACCACCAGCTGGCCCCATTGCACAATAACCTCACTTATCTGTTATTCTCTGGGAATACTTTTGATTTATAGACCCTCTTAGAATAAATGATATTTTATACATATGTATATATAAATAAACAAGGGGAAATGTGTTTTCTTAAATAATTCATGAGTTGTACTTTGAATAAGTTACTTAGTGGAAGTTTTTTTTTTTTGGAGCATAAAAGAGTTGTTTATGGAAGATGGAGAGTGGAAGACAGGTTCTTGTGCCGAGAGGATTTCTTCCAAAGCATATTTTCACTCTTATCAAATGTCAAGTTTATTTATTTTAAAATGAAACTAAAACACTTTAGATTTTTTTTTAAGAAATAAAATCAAAATCAACAAATGTCATTCTCAATTTCTTAAAAATGTCAAACTGAACAAATTTACAAGTGATTAACATGATTTTGCACAATTTAAAAATCATGTGTCCAATCAATTTTCAAGAAATCAGTGCAAAAACAAACAAATAAAGTAAAAAATACAACAGACGTTTTTAAAAGGTATATGTAATTTAAAACTTGCATAAATATTGAAAGTTTGACAAAATAATATCAGCCCCTGTGATTTTTTTTTTTTTTTTAAACACTGCTTGAAATTAAACACCCTCATCACTCAACTCTGAAGAATTCCAGCACCCCCTAATGTCAATATGAGGCTATTGACATAAAAAAAAGAAAATGGAAAAATAGAAATGACCAAACTGACAAACTCGTTTCAGCTCAGGAGTATTTAAAGAAAAAGCTTAAAAAATCATAAGAATAAACCGTGAATCTGTGAACAAACAAAATGCAGCTCAGGTAGAAGAGGAGTGATCTCTGTGGCTACGCTGGCGTTTATAAATAGCTCTCGCCCTGGAGTAGCAATAAAGGCTGTTTGCGTAGCTGCTATATGTTTAGTATGTAATGATATATTATTGCTCTAGGTAGTGGGAGCATGTCCTATGTGCTCGGTCCTCTTGGGTATAATTGCTTCAGAAGAGATAAACTGAAGAGAGAGAGGGAGAGAAAGAGAGAGAAAAAGAGAGGTGGAAGGAAAAGGGAGGGAGCCCGACAAGATATTAAAGATTAATAAGGTGTGTGTGTGTGTGTGTGTGTGTGTGTAAAGCTGTAACTCTCAGGAGTGATTCTTTTCATTTAGCTTTAGTCTTTTATTTCCCATTGTACTTATTTTTTTTCCGCTCACTTTGAAATCCAGACTATTTGGAGAGACCCTCAAAGGCCTCGTTGGTGCGGCTGTGTGATGCCGAGCCGCCGGTTTTCATGCTGTTTCAAAACCATTTCCGGTGTTACCTGCCAATCATCACACACACAACAGACACAGACACACAACGCTGGACACAAATACACAAACAGCTTTCTCTTCGTGTTTTCTGAAATTCAACTATTAACTAAGAAGCTGCCACGACAAACCGATATTGGACGTGAATATTTAAACGGTTGCGAAAAACAGAATACAACTTTTTTATTTGTATTATCCGCACAAATCCTGGTGAACACAACGATACAACCGCTGACTTCGGTGATTTTCCGGCACATTTGAATGATCCAAACCTGCAGTAAAATAAAGTTATTTTCATGATTTCAAACTTCAGGTTTGTATCTGATGCAGTAAATGAGCTACAGTGTTGTGTGTTTTTTTTTTGTTGACGGCATATTTAAGTCTAGCTTTAAAAAAAAGAAGGCGGGGGGGGGAGTAGTTGTGCATATTTACAAACAAGACCTTTTTCAAGTCAAAAAAGAATGAAAAGAGCGGATGTGTATTATGGTAGCTTATTGCTTGAATTCCAATTTAAAAAGTAAAGCACACATACTGTATATTCACACACACACACACACACAAACACCGAGAGCATCAGTGTGAAGCTCAGAATAAAGGAGCCTGTGAATTTGGCCAGGTTTCCGTGTCAGAAGCAGCCTGTATGTACGTTCGCGGGGCTTCAGAAGGCTCTTTTTTCACACCCTGCTGTTTTCCCCTGATAATTTAATGTCCATATTCTTCTCTTCAGGCATTAAAACCCTCTGAAGTTCATTCTGGTGCCTTTGTTCTCTATGAGGCTGCACAGTGGGGCTGGGAAACACACACCACGCTCCGTGGGTCCTCTGTTGTGCTGCCTACCGAGTGCCCAACCAATTACCGAGTTCAAACGCGCAGCTATCACTCAGGTTTTTTTTCCACTGCTATCCTCTGATTTGGCCGGTGGTTGGACCAGACTTTCTCTCTCTCTCTCTCTCTCTCTCTCTCTCTCTCTCTCTCTCTCTCTCCCTCTCTCTCTCTCTTTTCAAACTGAACTTCCGGATGTAGATCGTGTTCTCACAGATGACGAGGCAGAATGTTCTCAACTTAAAAACTCAGCGTCAGGTCTCACCGCGATGTCGAGTGGAGTCAGGTCAGATATATCTTTTGTGTGTTGATTTTTTTAATATTTATCTTTTACATCTTTCACGTTACATGTTGTTTTAAAAACTCAGTGGATCCTGAGACAAAGTTACCAAAACACTAAAATGAAAACACACACACACACACACACACATCTTTCTCTGGTGTTTCTTGAAATTAGTCTTGACATGACTCACTGTTGTTTGCTCTAATGCTTTAAAAAAAAAGCCTATTTATGGACAAATGATTCATTTCCACTCAGGAACCAGTGATTCACTCGCTGTAAAGAAGACGTCATGAAACCTCACATGTGTATAAATTACTTATGATTGTTTTTTTATATAGATTCAAATTTACCTGTGAGTTGATATCAGTTGTGCTTTATCTGTTGAGACTGTAAATAAAGATGGACGATAGTTAAAGCCGCTCCATCGCCCCCTGGTGTCTGGTTGCAGTATAGGTGAGAAATCCTGCCTCCTCCATGTTAGCAGACGTGGACCAAACGAAAAAGTAATAGCCAAATAAAAATGTCTTTGTCAATTTAGGCATTTCTTATAAAACTTATGTTGAAGTCTTCATGTTTAAGTTATGTTTGTTATATTCGATGCTATAAAGGAGTGAAATGTCATGATTGACAGCGTAGACCTGCTCGTGATTGGTCCCAGTGGGGGGAAGTGTACACGTGTCGTACATCATGATTCATTTATAATCTGTGGTGGAAATGTTATAAACTAATATTTTTGTAATAGTAGAATAAGATATATTTATGGTTTCTATCAGTTCTGGAGACCCCTCCCTCCTTGGCTCTTTAAATTTGGATGCTGAACCTAAATGTGCAGTTATACTACCATACGTACTACTACTACTTTTACATGATAAATTATTAAGACGCGCCCTGTTACACCTACGCAATCTCGACTGAGCGCCATCTACTGGATGTGTAGCAAAACCCTTTCAACTGACAACACATCACAGTTACATTACAGTAAACGTCAGGATCAAGCATCACTGAGGAATTCAAACAAAGGCCAGATTAACAAGGTTCACACGACAGGGACCTGAAGTCGCTCAACTAGAAGCTGGGACCCCGGATCCTCCCCCGTGTTGTCCCCCATCACAAGGCGTCCTGTGTTTGTGTGTGTGTTTGTGTGTTTGTGTGTTTATTCTTCTTCCTCTGTGCGGTGAAAACGTTGATTTTGAGACAAGAGGGCGGCTCATGATTTCCCCAGCGAGCCCCACACGGCCTGCAGAGATCCACCTGTCAGCACCTGAGCTCCTCCGCACAATCCGGCCTTTTCTTGCTGACTCCACCGCCTCCGTGTGCAGAGATGAGGAATGAAATATGCAACAGAAGTCGCTGTCGCTCGGTGTCTCGGGGTCAGGGGGATAAAAAAGCTCCGGTATCTTCACCCGGCTAATATCAGTGAAAAATGTCCTTCTTCTCGCGGTGACTGATGCGTCTCAGGAAGTGAATTTTAGCTTTGTTTCCCCCGCAGAAAAGCACAAAAGAGGGATTCAAGGAGAATCATGTAGCACTGAATAGACCATTAATTTGATAAAGCTGAGTTTGAATGCTTATGAAACTATGTTGACAGCCCCAGGGAGTGTGACAGCTTCTTCAATTAACAATTGATGCTTATATAAGAACATCCGTCTGTAAGTTATTCATGATTCCTTATGCCAGTTGTTGTCATAAATCCATATGTATGGGAGTTAATAGATTTCTGCTGCTGTGTGACAAGATTCTTCTTCTCCATCTGACCTCGCCAGATGCCACGAGACATCTCTTTTGTCCATATCCACTGTCTAATTATATCCACGCTCTTCTGTTCTGAGAACACACCTGTGAGGGAGAAGTGACCAGAAACCGTGTGTAGACACCAATTATGCTAATGTCTTCACTTGAAGGATTTACACAGCGTCTTATATGAAAAACACTGGTAGGTTCTATATGAGCCTCGTGTTGAGGAAACTGTTTTAATATCTGTTCTGTGTTGAGTTGTTAACATTCATATTTGTGTTATTATTGTGTTTTTCAGCAGTTGTTAGATTCGTATGACTGCAAACATTAATCTGGGTCTTTGTTATATTACAATCTGTAAAGAAGAGAAAGTTTGAATCATTGATTTAAAGGAAGAGTCTGTATTTTTATACATTCTATAAATTCTGATGTTTATCGATGCCTTAAGAATCAATTTAATAGGAACTCATCCATATTTTACATTAGAAATGAAAATATAGCTTTGGTTTAGATGTATTTTATATTTTTTCGCTCTTTGCAGTGAAATACAAATCTGTCGGTGGCTGTGGACATTTCATTACATTTTGGACTTCATCTTTCATTCACTGGTGGATTCAACTTATATCTGTACACCGATGTAAATATGTTTATCCTTTATTTAACCAGGTAAAAGTCTTATGGGTTTAAAATCTGCTTTGAATATGGAGACAAGTCCAGAAAAATATTGTTACAACAATAAAACACAAACAGACAAATACAGATTGTGATACACTGTAAACGCAACACACGTACAAACCTCTTGGATTTTGTTCCTAAAATGCGGAAACCTGAATTTTAAGAATTCCATAACTGTAACTTTATTTATTAATACCTTAATTTCTCACCCCTCAACATCTTCTCCTCTGTTCTTCGGAGAATAATGTCACAACATGAGCATTTTGCCTATTTGGTGTGAAAGGAACCAGGAGCTTGACTCAGTCACCTCTCACGTCATTAAGGCATCAAGTTGACTTATCGCAGGTTGAACCTGACAAATGGTTTTTACACGTTATTAACTGGAGGAAGGGGACACATGGTGGACAGCTGTGAATAACAAAAACAATGAGATCTGATGTGTTGCTCCGGTGTCACATTGATAAACTCTCGTACAAATCAACAGGAAGAAGACGTTTTTCACACATTTCATAAATGCAACAGTCGTGCAGCAGCTTTGACTCTTAATAGTGTGAATAAAGAAATAATGACTTAAAGACACTGTGTGTTGGAGCCTTCACCAGCTGTTAAAATATGACAAATAGATGGAACAGTGGGTTTGACTTGTATAACTTGTAACTTCGATAACCATTGTCTGTTTAACTCTCTAACTTTCCACATTGGGGAATAGGTCTCACTTCCAAGGCCAAGCTCCGAAGGAACGAATTTAACAACAAATAAAAGTCTGATGTAGATTTTTGTGTAATTGCTACTCTGAGACTAACAAACTCTGGCATTAGAATTCACTTTAACATGAGTTCATGATCCAGACTCAGCAGAGGCTCATTATATATATGAACTCTTTTTGATCGTATAAAACTGACTTTAGTGAATACAGGCCAGCAGGTGTGCGATAGTTAGCGTATTTGTACGATGATTTCGTCCTCTGTACGATGTACGATCAATAAGCCACGATGTACGACAATTAGAAAATTTGTTGAGCCTTAGTTTTATCAGTTTTAATCTGGATATTAAAATACGGATCACGTCTGTGTTTACGAATCTCACCTCACATGACGTCCTTCCAGCCAATCCTGATTCTCGCAAGTCCTTCCTGTCTCATTTTTCAAAATAAGAGCATTGTGCCTTGAAAAGTAAAGTTTCTGCAACTAAAACGCTTTGAATACGAGAAATTTCCTCAAAACACAATGATTTTACGCTTCTGGTACGAAACTTCAACATTCCCCATCTGATCCAGAGTCAGATCATCTCGTCACTGATGTCTGTTGTGATCTCATCTCGTTGCAGCTCCACTTCAACAAACATTTACCTCTTTACGTTGGGAATAAAGTTTAATCTGTTTTCTGAGTCACCTCAGAAACCGAACATGTATTTTCTACACCAGGTAAACAGATACCTCTTGTCTGGAGCTTTTTTTTTTCTTCAGCTGACTGAAAATATTTCATAATTACATCCCACTCCATATTATTTAGTCGGGAAGTTCTCTGGCAGGGAACCAACAAACAGGTTTTATTGCACCACAAACAGAAGCTTCTTCTTTCCTCTCCCTCTGTCTCTCTCTCTCTCTCTCTCTCTCTCTCTCTCTCTCCCGAAGAAGAAGCAGCATCACCAACTTTTCCCCCCGCGTGTGGAAACTGGAGCGTGACAGCTGCATTTAAATATGAAATGGCTGCAGATTTGGTTTCAGACACCTTGTACTGTATGCAAACAAAGCTGCCGGTTCCACCAGAGAAAGGAGAAGGTATTTAAAGCACCTCTTTGTCGTTGTTCACAACTGTGTTCCCTTTGTTTCCGTTTGTCTTTTTTTAGGGGGGGGGGGGGGGGGGGGGGGCGAGAGAGAGAGAATGGGATGAAATATTTTTAAACAGTAATTACCTGGCTGGGATCCGACATGAAGGGATTAATGGGTGACTGCAGAGCACCAGGTTCGGTTCTGGAAGGTACGGCTGTGTGTAGGTGTGTGTGATGGAGTGGCGGTGGCGGTGGCGGTGGTGACGGTGGCGGCGGCACAGAGAAGCAAAGACTGGCAGAATTCTGCTGCAAGTGTGTTTTCTTTATCCAAGCTCAAGTCACTGCTCCACGCCAAGTCCATCACAAATGAGCGAGACAGATTTAGCCTCTCTTGCCTCATCCCGCTGTTTCCAAATCCATTTTGCAGAACGTCTGTTTTCGTGCCTCCCAGAACAATATGGCTACATGTTGGAGGTTGTTCTCACCTTCTTCACTCTGGCCCCGCGCTGTCACACGAGTCGAGTCGCTACCGAGGAGTTAAGCAAATCCGTAATTGTGTTTTGTTCACAGCCTTGTTTTAGCATGTAACTGACAATCACAAGCAATTTCCAATCAATTCATATCAGCACAAAGCACTCTGGGAAAAAGAGGGAACTGCTGCTCGACCGGGCTTACATCACCGGAGTCGGAGAACGCACTCCGTGCACAGAACTCAATTAGGCACGTCCTTGGAGGACAGTATCTCTGGGTTCTTTAAGTCGTCTGGATGGTGCAGGAGGCGAGGAGGTGCTCTTACAGATGGCGTGCGACTCAGACTGTAATTAAACAGATCAGTGTCTAATACACCGTCTGATATCCAGCAGCAGTGCAGCCGAGTCTCTGAGGGCAGAACTTCCTGAGGTTCTCCTGAGCTTCTCAAGGTCACTGGAGTCAAACTGCAGAAGTTTCTGATCTCAGAAGCAGCGACTTCATTTATCTATCATCAGTTTTTAACTTGTTGCTGCAGCAGACGAATGAAGAGTTTTAACGTTTGTGTTTCTAGCTTCTCTGTTGGTAAATCACATGAATATTTTAGATACACACACAAATGAGGTCGCATACAAACATGTGATTGTGCGACAATGTGTTTTTACCAGTTTTGATCTAAAATCTTTTTATTTGTTATGTCCACTAAACAAACAGGATCTTGTTTTGTTCAGAATCAGAAACATTTCTCCTCAATAATTTCTTTATAAAAACAGAGAAATCGTTCAGAGACCGGTTGAATATGTGCTGGGGAAGTTTAGTGGGAACGCAAGTGCATTTGTTTTTTGCTTTATTATTCCCCACGCTGATATTTGATTTCAGTTTAATATTCAGTGATGTTTCTTCTTTTGAACATTGTCATCACACTTTCCTCCTGAAAAGAAAACAGCCTTGTTCCTTCCCTGAGTGAGCGATTCTTCAGGCCTCGTGAGAAGCTCAAACAAGAAGTGGGCTACATCCGGTTGGAGAGAGGAGACAGAACCTGGGGCCACAAGGTGAATCCAATACATCTTAGTAGGTGAACTATAGGAGACTTTATTCTATAATGGTGTGATTTATATTTGTCAATGTTGGAGATATTCACCAAATCAAGAAAAAACAGTTTTCATTATTAAACATCTTCGTCACAGTCCAGTCACACGTCAACGACACATTACAAGCTGGAGCTTGACACACACAAAAATATAGTTTGAGGAAAAATTTAAGGACACATTAAAGTTAACTGCTTTACTTTTATCCAATGTTGAATGGCGATCATCGTGATTGTGGCATATCCTGATTTAAGTGTCAATATCTTAGTTTATTTCCTATAATCAGGATTTTTTTATTGCGTTTGTTTTTTGTATAATTGTGAATGCTATCTATGTCTGTTCTGTATGTGCATTATATAGAAACGGGCAAAATGTCTTTGCATAGCTGTGGACTGAGAACACACTCATTCTATCTAAATCTTTTCTAGGTCACTCTATCTTATTTGGAAGTAGGTCCATTAAGAACTGTGTTTTTTTATTAGGATTAGTATTAATGCTAATGTAAGTCGTTGTAAACTGTATGAAAGGTGAGCACCTCTCTATGAAGCAGGCGCAGCCTCACAGCAGAAAGACGGGGACGCACATTAAATTATTTTATGAATACGCAGCGGAACGGGAGCTGAACAAGTGGAACGGTGCCAATTAATCAATTAGACGGAAGACGTTCTACTCTTGTAAATTCAAAGGTGCGTAAAAGTATATAATCTGAATTAATGTTAAGCGCGATATTTTTTTCGTGTCTTTTAAGTGAGAGTTCAAGTTTACAGGACGGCTCCACCGCGGAGGGTTCAGCTCCGGAATGAACCGCGAGACAATGCTGGTGGGATTTGAACCGACGGAGCTTTGTTTGTCTTGTTTTGTTCAAGGTGATCAAGACTAAAGAGTTTGATTAAAGGTTGAGGTAAAAACCTGATAAGAGCTTTCCTCCTCCAAAATAAAAGCATATTGAGCGTACCAGTGAATGGTGCACTTAGAAAAATCAAGGTTCCGGGAGCTTAATGTCTTTTGTCATCTGTAATTCCACGCTAATGAATCAAAGTCGTTAATCATTTGACGGTGTGAGATGACAGGCTTTTTACTTTTTTTTAATTTTCTATTTTCTTGGCACAGTTTGAAAAGAACAAAGCTGCTGAACAGAGGGAGAATCAAAGCACATGCGGTTGAACTGTTAAGACTTGTGAAATTGTCTCGCCTGTCAGTTCAACAGAGAAGTTTCAAGGTTCCTGAACGCCTCACGACACAAAACCTAAACGCTCTGCTTCGTGTCGGTCGCCGAAAAATTCTGAGAATTCATCTGAAGAAAGATATCGTGTGACATTTAGACTGTTGCGTTGGTTTAAAGTTCAACAGAATCTCCTTTAAGAGTCGTACATTACAAATTGATGCAATAGTGTTTTATAAGCACCAGCGGGGGAGGCAAACAGGTTTTAGTGATACAAAGTACTTCAGATCCAAGTTTTTTTTGTGTGTATTTTCTCGGTCAATAAAAACTATTATTGTTCATCACAGAAGCAGGATAAATATTCTGGATTTATGCTCGGTGATAAAGCAGCAGGTCTCATAACACGGTCCAATAATCTACCTGCTCTAATTACAACAGCAATCATAAAATGTCAGAATAGAAAGCAATATAAACAAAGCATAACATTTAGGATGACAGTATTGCTCTGATTAATATAGCAGGGACGGTGTTCTGAGTCATTTCTGTATTTAATGTAAATACCCTCAAGTGAGGAAAACACCGGGGAAACTTTCCAACGCCGGATTTTTTAAAAGTGACTTTAAACTGAAAAAGGATATTTCTCAGGGACTCAAAATTAAAAAGTGACAAAGTGCTTAATTAAGACAATGGGAGCGATAGCATCTCGTCACAAAAGGGGAGACAGATACTTTTTTTATGAGCAGATATCAGCCCTTATCTGACAGTCATGGCTGATAAGATCACGGCCCAGCCTCGGGAAGTAATACATTTTAAGGTGGGGGGGGGGGCATTAACTTGATCCGTGGCCATTTGTGCCGGTATGAATCTAATAGACCGATAATCTGGCGTCTCACTGCCGGCGGAACCAATCTGAGGGAGATAAGCAGCTTCAGACCTGAACGTGTGAATATCAGATGGAGGGATCTGAACAAACAACAAGGAGAAGACGACAAACTGAGGAGATGTGCAGATACACTGTGAGGGAGCGATAGCATCTACGGCTGCTCGGCGCCGGTGACTCACCTCAAGACGCCGAACTGTCACCACACCGCGTTTCTCTCATCGTGTAGCGTGTCATGTTCACCAGAGTTTAAAGGTCTCACGTGATGCTGCACCTCAATTTACCCCCCCCCCCCGCTCTCTATTCCCTCAGCCTCTGTTTACACTGCTGACCCTTATTTGACATTTTCTTTGATTTGATCGAACAGAGCAGTCCCCCCCTCCCCCCCACCTCCTCCCTCTCTCCCTCTCTCCTTTTCCATTATGGAAAAATTATTAACATCTGCTACACAGACGATCAGGAGAAGTCATGCATGCCTTAATGGCCCCTTGTTTAGTCATTTATGGGTAAGCATGTCATTATTCCAGGATTTATGATCAACCAGATAGAGAATGCATTCTCCCGGAGTTTCACCTAGCAATTATTTATTTTTGCTTTTTATGGCAACAAAGTTTCTTATCCTCCCTCACTATCCAATTAATGCTAATGATCATATCTCGGTGCTTTAGCTTTTGTTTTTTATCTGCATTTATGTCCTTTGTTGGAATGAAACATTGTGTGATGAGCTTGTTTTTGGGGAGAAAACGGAAACGTGCATTCATAAAGTTGGAGTGAAATGTACACGTTATTAAAGGAGAGCCAGAGAAAGTAAAGTAGGTCGGTGAGTAACAAGCTCTACTTGACGTGTTCTCATTCTGAGAGGAGTCTGTCCGTGCACATGGTTTTGTATTTTCTCAAGTGTTTCACATTCTACAATGTCTATGGGCTACAACTGCACATGTAGCCCATACATGCACCAAACATACAAAACATCAATCAAGATGCACCAAGTTGAACATTGATTGTGTTTTCATGAAGATCCACGATTCACTGAGGCCTTCACTTCAGCTCCTATGTGTTGTGGCTTCTCTCTGACTTCACACTCTGCTCCTCAGCACCTCAATCAGAATGAGATCAGATCCCACTCCAGGATATTCCACTTCTTCCCCGCTTCTTCTTCTTCTCCATAATTTTCATAGATTATCTGTCCTCCTGGTCCATAGAACTACGTCACAGGTCAAATATAGAAAAGTAAATAAGATAGAAACCCAAATCTGTGGTAAGACATTCAACATTTGGCAAAGTTATATATAATACACAATTCAAACCGCAGTATTAGTAGAGAGGAAGTGGGACGCATAGCTCCTCCCGTGATATTTGACTGCTTAATAGACTGTGTGATGTGTTGAACAGTTGAAAGTCACATTAAAGGATTTGTGTATTTTTTGTTGTTCTGCCAGTTTTCAGGCACAAATGTTTGGAGAAGCCAAATGTGCATTTTTCAAAATGACTAAATATCCAACGAAAGGATTCATGTGAAAACTAAATGAAGTAAAAGTATGTGTAGCCCCTCTTTCCCCAGACACACACATACACACACACACACACATACAAACACACCTGTCACAGGTCACCTATGGGGAGTAGAGTTGAGTTCATGTCTGAGAAACTTACCTGAAATCATCTTTAGTTGCACAAGCCCGACCCCGATTAACTGCTCTTTAATCTGAAATTCGTCCCCAACGTCTAAAGGCAGAGACGTGAACACACAACCATCCGCCCACGCACACTGGCACACACTCCTGCAGTAACAACATCTTGCACAAACCCTTCCTGACATTCTGTCCCTTCGCCCTGGAGCAGCCTCCAGGACACTGCCTCAGATCAAGGTCATCGCGTCGCTCGGTCCCTGGAGCCGCAGCAGGAGCAGTCAGCGAATGTTTTTCTCGGCCCCGAAAACGACTCTGCACACCTACAGACGACAAGTCCCCCTCCCGAACACACAACTCGACAAGACCTGCATCTGCTGCCTCCAGATGATTGATGGCACAAACGCCTGGAAAAACAAACCAATCCCCTCGTCTAGACGATGTCACCGACAGGAATCCGAACAATTGAGGCATTCGTGACATCTTCTGTCTGCACGAAACAGAAAGGTGGTGATTTCTGATTCTGAAATTAACACAGACCAATTCCCTTCAAATCACGTTTGGCAAGTAGAACGGCACAGACGAGGCCTCTCCGTGATTCGAACCAAAATAAGGATGCACAGAGGGTGTTGTGTTTGTGTGTGGGTGTGTGTGTTTGGGTTTGTGAGTGTGTGTGTGTGTGTGTGGAGGGTGGGTTCATCGCAAAAGCCACCATCTGGTGTCAGCGCGTGGTGTTGCTCACCATGACCAATTGTGTCATTAGATTATTGAATAATTAGAGCGGGGATCATGTCTCCCTGCAGAACGAGCCTTTCAAGTGTATTAGTGTGTGTGACTGAGGTCTTGATCACACAGCGCTACACGTGATATTAGCAGGAATAATAAATTCCCAGTAAAGTTTGCGATAAACAAACTGAAAAACAGTGAAACACGTTGTTTGAGTAGGTGTCAGGCTTTTTTTCTAAACCCATTTAATTTGGAAGTAAAACTCTTAACATGGAGGCTCTGAATCCCACCTTCCTCTGTGTAGACAGCGTCTGTCCCTGTGAGCAGCCGGTCCCCACTGAGCCGAGGGAGGACTTTAAATGAGTGGAACGTTGCTCCAGGGGCTGAGGAATCTTTTATTAATGAAAGCTGCACTTTGTCTCAGGTGAAATCATCTCCGAAGGCACCGGGGGACCGGCTGTGACGCCACCCACTGCCACAAACACCGAGCTAAGTGGGTTTTCTCCCCCTCCTTATTCAGATCACAAGGTTTCGCTGTTTAACGTGAGGAAAGTGAAGTTCAGGAACTTTCTCTGTGACCAGGTGGGACAGTGGAGGGAAAGCGAGGATGTGCATGAATCCTGTGAAGAAATGAGATTATAGAGGAGGGGGGAGGTTTGTGTCTGAATCAGTCACAAGTCTCAGATGGAGGAGAGAGATCCCAAAGATATACAGCGTTTGAAAAGATTGACACCTACACAAAAAAGTTGTATAAAGCACGTTCAAGTTACAAGTTGTGTTGAGACAGATTTTGGGATGAATCCGGAATCCTCAGATTTCACAAGGACGTGTCTTCTGTGATATTATTTAGCCTCAGACGGTTCAATCATCTCACCTCAACACTGTTAATTTAATTCTAACAGTTTCATACAAAGGGCAAATAGATAAAGAGACAAATCTACCAGCTAACTTAATTAAGAGAGTAGACAAATCAATACAGTGTCAGTTACAGAAATCTTTCAACAAAGTTTTAATTGCCAAAATGTCACTTGCAGCAAGCAACTCAAAATATCTGTCACTACGATCAGTATTTAGAAATTAAAGTTCACAAGGTGAATATAAATAAATTTCAATTCGATTTTGAAAATTCTTTAATTTCAAAAAATAATTAGCAAAATGTCAAAAATCCCCTAAATCTCACACACTTTGCTTTGTTGTGATTATATTCACGGATAAAGTTTTAAAAATTAACAAAAAAAACAGGTTCAGCTGAGATGAAACATTTCAAAAAAGTTTCTTTAACAGATTCATCAAATACTAATAATATTGTGATATTCAAACGTTGAAATTACCACAGCTGAGAAGTCCAGTGTTATCATTCTTATGGAAGAAATCTCAGCACTAGATATCGAGTTTAAATATGTGTTAAATACTTCTAAATACTCTTTGTGTTACTGCAGAGTCACGACCTTTCTTAACGTGACAGGGTTTACATACAAACCTCTGTTACACATCACATGAGACACAACTCTGTGCAACACTTGCAAGAGAATCACGTGTTCAACATGGAAACTGTAGAGAAACGCTGCGAAAACGTTTTGGGGTTGAACGTGTCCGGAGTCTCCAGGAAGTGAGGAGTCAATGACCCAAACAAATATGGCTGACACATGTGGAGGAGGCTTGTGAATGACCACAGTGACCTGTGACCTCCATGAAGAGTGGAGACACATGATCAGAGTGTAAAATGTTTAATGTTTAAATCAAACTGTCTGAATCACTTATTGTTATTATATTGATATGAAACATCTGCTGACGTCATGAGAAACATCAACTGAAGCTGGAAGCTGGAATTAATACTAGTGATGGATATGACTCATGGTGTTGCTACATGAGACCAGAAATCAGAGGTCAGCACTATTCATCATTCAAATCTTTTATAATCTAAAGGTTATTAGGGACTAGCAGTCAAAGTATTATAATCATATAAAACCAAACATATATAATGACACTAATATGTTGCTGCAAGTCTCATATGTTTAAATTTCAAGGATTAACTCTCCCACCCACTCCCAGTCCAAATGTGATGGATCACGATGTGGGTCTCAACTTGTTGTGTAGTGATTGTGTTTCTTTACTCACATTTGACAGTTTGTGGTTTTTGTTGTGATGTCGTTGCACCTGCACTTCAGGAAACATCGCCGACTGCTCACTGACCTTTTGTTTAGCTTTGATGTGGTTTTGTTGAATAAAAAAAAGAAGAAGCTGCGAACATGAACCCGTCTGCACTTTGCACTGGTGAAGAATCTCAGCCACCTGCTGGTCATTGATGTCTCCCAGTTCATCTTCTTCTTGTATCTTTACTTTCAGTTAAATAAAAGATAGAAGATTAAAGTTTATATCTGTGGGATCTCGTTCACGTCTGAATCCCTGTGTCGTGATATTCTCCTCATGTGCTCAGCTCCCCCCCCCTCCCCCCCACACCCCCCCCCCCCCCACCCCCCGCCAGTTTATTTAGATGGAGAATTAAAGTGGCAGGTCTAATGTCTGTTATCTTGTCATCCACGTTGCCCTGAGAAGCAGTTGACAGGCTCTCTGACTCCCAGTCACACGGGGCTTTTATGGCGTTTCAAGCCTCTCGTTGAAATGATTTATGTGGTCGGCACAGATGTTGCTCAGATCCCTGATTTTTCATTCAATTACTGAATCTATCTTGCTGTTTTAATTATGGCTATGAAAAGTCCCATATCCCTCCTCTTCAGCCGCACTCCTCAGCCCACATTAAGGCCCTGAGATAATGTGGCCATCCCGGCTGCTGTCAGGTGCCTCGCTCCCTCTTCTTCTGCGTTTGTTACTGACTTGGCAGCTTCTCGGTAGTTTAGGAGTTTGTGCTGCAGCTCAACAAAAGAAAAAAAAACTCTCAGAAGTTTACGAGTCGTTGATGCAGCGACAGGAAGGACCAGTGATTCGTGGTTCACGGCCGATGCTGCTGCCCTCGATGTCAACGTGGTTCCAGACGTCCCCGTTCGCCAGAGGTTCTCAGTGCCACATGAATTTAATCATGACTTTTAATTTATGTATGTCAAGGGAAACATGAAACGTCCATTTCCTTCTGCATTCCTGTGACTTTTTGTTCAAGTACGGGTTCATGTCAAGCTCGTGTGAGTTTTTTTTTTTTGTGTAAGTAAATTCAAAGTTTATCTTAAATTGACAAATCAATTATTAGTGCGGTATGATTAACATTAAAGGAGTAAATCAATGGGATTTCAACAGTAAATAAACTATGAAAACATAGATTTTACAAAGTGCTTTGATATATGAGCTGGCCTGAATCAATTGAAGCTTTGATATGCATTATCACAAAAAAAACTTTAATTGAATATGAAACGATAATCCCACATCTTCAATTATGCATCAAACATTGCTGCTGTTGGGTGAGTTCATGACGTCACAGGTCAAAGTTCACAGAAGTTGAACTTCATGAGAACCCACGCTGTCTTTTTTTGCTTCGCCACAGGAAGTGAATGTTTAATTCCCCCCCCCCCTCGCTGGGACAGAATGGAGGTGAAGGTTCCTCACTGCTTCAGTCACATGTTTGACTCTGAAGCAGCAGCGTGACCTTGAACCTCCTCAGTTTAGTGTGAGTCAGGACCTCAGGGATCCTGCTTTGGTTCCATTCCCCCGACCTCCTTCGTTCCTTCCCTCTTTCCTCGTGTTGTTGTTCTTTAGAATAATCAGACGTCTGCAGGAAGAGAAAAGACTAAATACTACTCTCAACTGTTCTGGAGGAGCAGCAGCAAAACTTAAAAACCATCATGCACTCACATAAATGCGAAATGTGAAACTTTAACTTGCATTCCTTTCACAAGCGGCTGCATATGAAACCATGTTGCCTGAAGTGTGGAGCCCTGATACGAGTATTAGAATTGTTAGAAAGCAAAAAAGCATATTTTCAGCTTTTTCTCTGAACTGTATGAAGTGGGAGAATTTGTTCCATCCCTCATTTTGTTTCAATTACGGGTGTCGAACAGGGGCTAGCTCGCTCGGAGGCACATCTCGTTCTCTTCCTTCCGGAGGCTCTGAGCTCTGCACCCTGCTCATCATTCTCACCCTGGCCTCTTTGGAATAATATTCATAACATCCTTCGCTCCTCGACAGTCAAATGCTCTCTTACAGTCAAATGGCAGCTCGCGATGGCACAACAAGGTGACACATCTTAAGTTGATAAGCTCGATAACAAGATGCACATCCTCAGTTGTCGGAAGTGCAGCGTGGCAGCGGCGCTCGCACTCGTCTGAAGCTCCCTCCTCGGCCCTCGGAGGATCAGCTCGGCGACACACTCCACCTGCTTTCTGTGTTTTGTTTTTTTTTTCCTTCCTCCCTTCCTCCCTTTCTCTCTGAGGTTTTGTTTTTCCCACTTAAGAGGCTGAGCTCTTCTCCACGGTTCCAGCAGACCTCATGCATTTTTATTGCCATCTGGAGAATACCAACAGGTCTTAACAAGGGGGCTCTCGTTTTTAAAAAACTGCTTAGCATGGAGGCCGCCTGGAGAGTCGACTCCACTCGCATGACTGGCCGCGGCCTCGTGTCTGTGTGTGTGTGTGTGTGTGTGTGTGTGTGTGTGTGTGTGTGTGCGTGTCGCTCGTCACTTCACATCCGCGTGTGCGTCGACATTAGTTCTGATTTGAGAGGAATAGACAGTCAGAGCAGAGACGGAGTGTTCTCATTTGTAGATTAATATATTTTCTCTGTGTTCGATTAACACACTAATGATTCATCTTGTCTCGTGCCCCCCCCTCGCTCCCCCCCCCATTCCCAGGAGCTCCGCGGGTTTGATGGGCCGTCCCAGACGCCGGTTGACATTTTGTCCCCAGTCCGACCGGGTGCCACATGAAAAATTCACTCAGGCGAGAAGCCGGGAGGAATAAGCCCCCCCCCACCCCCCACCCCCCCTCTCAGTGGGGAGTGCAAGGTGAGCAGAACTTGAGCTTGTCATGGCTGCACGCCTCTGACAAACACAAGTAGATGCTAATGGCAACATCGTGACGGAGCAGAGTCCCACCACCATATGGCTAATTGCCACAACAATATCCTCTGTGTTATTAATCACGTTTTCATAGCGTGCCATGATAATTGGAATAATTAGGAGAGGAACAGGCACTGGGATGCCTCTGCAACTTCCCTTCCTTACAAACCCTGCACACTAATGTGTCACTTCCCCTTCCCCGTCCACCATGTTTGGACCACAGCCTCTTCCCAGCAGTCCTCACCTGTCTTTAGCCTCCTGCTCCGTCACCTGCCCCCCCCCCCCCCCCCCGGTCATCCCTCTCCATCTCCCCACTTCCTCATCTTGTTTACAGTTTTGCGAGTGAAGAATGGCGCTGTTAATTAATGCATATAAGCTTGCAATGGGGACCGGTGTGTGTGTGTGTCGGGGGGGGGGGGGGTTCAGGTAACTGAATGAGGACATGTGCCCCACTGAGTATTTCTGGTGAACCACTGCCCCACTGTTGCTTTCTCAGCTTCGTTGTAGTTCTTGCTTGCTTGAGTTTTCTGTTGAAGAAGAGTTGTTAATATGTCATCACTGGATGTGTGTGATGTGTATTCATTAGGATCAGCTGGACCTGAAATTGAAACTAGTATTTATATTGTATAAAAACTAAATCTGTATTGCAGTTTTCAAAAAAATCTCCCTGTTTATCCACCAGCAACCTTAACATGTCAGTGTCAGCCAAGGCCTTTTTGAAAACCCAACTTTAATGACTAAATCAATAGGACATCAGTAGCATTAGGGAGGATTTTCCAGACCTATAATATCTCCTTCCAAAAGAGTACGAGAAGAAAATGCCCTAATGAAAATGTGTGTGACCTCCTCCTGTAAAATAAATAAGGAGGCGAATGAGGAGATACAGAGATGTGAGTTTCTGTCTAACTATATCTGGCTAAAAGTCAGTATCACGTTTGTTATTCTTAATGAAGAGATCAACTATTAATTGCAAAAGAATCTTTGAGCCAACCTGTGAATTTCTTTATTATTGTTCATAGTTTTCATTATTAAATCAGCCACATAGGTTTAGATTTCCTGTCGCCCTACTACTCAGAGCTGTGTGTGGTAAGCCCCAGTGTAAGCAAATTTAATTTAAGGTGAACTTCAAAATAAAAGCCCTGCATCTGTTCCCCTGCTAACTTAGGAAATGTCAGTATTTGTGGTCTCTTATGTGTAGATACTTGTTGTTGAGCAAAGGCATTCGAAGTATGTTCATGAAGGTTGCTCTGAAAAATCACTTTATTATCATTTCACTGTTTTGTCACATCGCTCCGAAGGTCTCTGTGATGACGAGACTCTCCATTTAAGCAATTAGCCTCTCTGGCGCCCCCTGCTGACACCAGTCAAAACCCCCTCAGTATCGCGTATCAACATTTCAGATGACTTAACCAGAGATTCAGCTATTCTTTACCATCACAAAATGATTGTATGCATTGAGTTAAATATAAATGTGTCGAACTAGAAAAATAATAACTTCTCTCAAGGTCAACAACTAGTTTACGTTCTTAGCTGGAAGCTCGTGGGCAGGCAAGCATTTCTTGGGTTTTTCATCCATATAGAGAACAGAACAGAACTGCTGCTCCAACAGAAGCTGTAACTGTACCACAGGGATATTTCTGATAAATGCAGATGATGTTGTTATACCTTAAACTGTATAAAAAAAATGGACGACATTACAGTTCCCTAACAGGGAAGCCGACGCATCTTGATCGCCACCTGGTGGTCGATGTAGTAAAGGTCATGGACCGATCTAAAAAGTGAAAGTACACCCAAAATAGATTTAGTCTCAAAGATGGAGTCTGTCACTTTAGATGGTTCTTATCACACTATGTGTAATTTGATTTAATAAATCAGGGCAACACATGATTGACAGGTTCGGGATATTTCGGCTTTATTCCTGGATAGTGGGAGGAAGTGGAGACATGTGGTCAATCATTATACAAAGTCTGATTGTTCCTATCAAAGTCAGATGAAAGTAAAGCTTCTCAATCCTGTCTGTCGTTACCGAGGCCGGTTCAGGACAGAAAACCAGTTTTATAGAATGTTCTCTCCATTTGACCTTTTTGAGCAGAATAAGACGCTGACTTCTCGACTTCCTTTTGGTCTTATCACAGAATGTTTGTCATTGCATTGAAGTTCCTGTTTCCCTTCTTTGCCCGTCGCCTCCTGCTCTGGACCCGAGGCCGTCACAGACCTGATGGTTCCTCTGCTCACTCCAGTTAACTCAACCATCCTGATCATTCTGGGTCTCCGCAGCACCTGCCTGCAAGAAATGTTTATAGCCAACCTGCTACTCCAATCTGTCACACAAACAGCGAGTACTTTGTGATGTTATCTGTGTGTAGCTACAGACGAGTGTGTTATGTGCTGAATAGGCAGAAAAGAATGATGGTTCCTGTATAGGATGAGGAGGAGGGGCCTGTGATGCTCGGCTACCCCCAACATTGTCATTTGAGACAGTTATGGATCCAGAAATGGCAAAAAGCAGCTGCTCCTCTGACCATAAAGCCCTGAGCCGGGGCCTTAATTGTTCCCATGTAGAAAGAGAATTATTTCCCCATCCCGGGGACCAGGGGATGAGGGAAGAGGAGCAGGCAGGAAGAGGAGGGGCAGGAGAGGGGATGTGTGCATGGCCAAAATGGCAGGATGGATGGCAGGATGTGGGCAGATTTTGGCTCAGCCACCTGAGGGAGTGGGCGGCAGGTTGAGAACTCGTTCACAGCTCATCTAAAAGACTCCAGACTTGCAGTTTTATTGTGGAGGATTTAGATTTAGATGAGCCTGGTTAGACGACAGTAGGTTCATGTGTTGTCCATGAAAAATGAATATTCGTTGGTAGGTTTTTATAAGAGAAAATATCAAATACTGAACTCTCACCAGTGAAATCGACTGCTCCACATATTGGCTGGAGTGACCCTATCCCTCCATGTTAAAGACAGTTTAAAAGAAAACCTGGATCCGCTCGTTTATCCTGATCCACTCCAACATTAACCGGCCTCCTCCTGGGATCAGACCTCAGCCTTACTCAGTCCCCCTGGTGGACTTAAAGAGGGGGGACATAAGCATGTGGTGCATGTGAGTCCTTTCACAAACAGTGTGACTCTACAAACAGTCCCATCGATCAGTTGATTGAACCATCTCTCTCTCTCTCTCTCTCTCTCTCTCTCTCCTCCCCCTCCTCTCTCTCCCTCACACTCATCTCTAGAGGTGAGCTCTAGGTTGCTCCCCATATTAGTTTTCTTTCCACTTAATGAGGCGGCGGAGCATGAAGGTCCAAGCACTCCTAAACGCTGCGTTCATTAAACCAATGGTGCTTAATGATGACGGCAAAGGCACCCGCGACCCACCGGCTCCTACTGAGGGCGACCATTAGCGTTACAGCCAGCCAGCTGGGGGGAGACGGCAGCTCCGGGGGGGTGGGAGCTCTCAACTGTCAACAACACTGTCACAAGGACGCTGGGTAAACAGCTGCAGCCGAAAGAAGAGACAAAACATGGCAAACTTTTCTATGAGACGATATGGACAGTTGTAGAATTCACAGAGAAGTTTTTTCCAAGAGCAGAGGGTCCAAACAGAATTCAATTTATGGACTGCATTCCTACCAAGGATGGTAAAAACTTTACGGACGTTTTGATGGCTCACTGATCTAACGACATAGAGGATTTACCCCCGGTGCAACCAGTGGCCAGTTAAACCATGACACGCAGGTCAACATGTGAACAGATTTTCCTACAATAAGTACTTTGCGGTATGTTACTACCTTTCAGTCATAGTTTCCATGAACTTTTGTTGAGTGAATATTAAGTTAGTCACGAGACTGGTCAGCTCCCATGAGGTGATGTCAGTCAAATATCAAATGCTTAAAAACCGGAAATCTAAAAATCTAATCTATAGAATATCTCCTTCTTTTCATCACTTAGTTACAGTTTTCATTTGATGTTATTTTTAATCTCTTCAGCCGTCACGTTCTTCGTGTCATTTATTCAAAGAGTTTATGTTCATTACAATTTGTTGCAGTTTCACCAACTTTTCCTCATCAGCTAAGCATAGACACATTTTGGATATTGAAAATGTGCATAAAGAGATTGTTGGAAACAGCTGTTCGGAGTAAATTTATTTTTCTTAGGTTGACACTAACATCAACACCTCTGTTAGGCTGCTGGAGTATTTATTTCTGGAAAGGCCAGTGTAACAGATTGAGTAAACAGAATGTAAAATTAGGATTAGATCAGGTTAAAGAAAGGTTAAACTGCAAATATCACTGAATATGTTGGAGTGAGTGAGCTGTTGTTTAGTTTCAGATGAATGTGTAATTATATTACATAGAAGGATTTTCTATAATGACCAACACAAACCAGAGAGTGAAACAAATCATCAAGAAGGCTGCACATTTATTCCAATCTCGTCAACATACTACTTTTTATAAATGTTTTAATATTTAGAAGCCTAGAACTCAAAGATAATTCACAAATAACATAGTGCATTATTTAAATACATTACACATACGTTTTTTTTAATATTATTTGGTATTTAAAGATTGTTTTAACCTTATTTTATGAGATATTTTCTTTACAATATAACTAAAAACATCACCGCCAGGCATCATGATGTCAATGCTATAAACATTTCATCTCTATGTGAAATGAACATGGGCTCTTTTACAGCATTGCATCATGTATTTAAACATTATAACATCGGTCGCGGCTCATGAAAACCACTTATTTTAATTTATTGAATGTTTATTTATTGTATGTATTGACATTTACAGGATGTGGTTTGGAAGTGAAACCGAAAAGGAAACTAAGCACAGAGTCCTTTGCACTGAACAGCTTGAAAGAGGCAGAGCTGTCGTGTTTCTATTTATTTTCCATGAAACTTTCCATCGTCTCACTATCGGCTCCTTTACATTCAGAATCTGTTTCCCTCGTTGCGTTTGCCCTTTTCTTTACCTCTGCAGAGAGAAGTTTAATGCTGAAGTGCTCCATCAAGGCTCCTTCATGTGGTATTTAACAAAAGCCTTCTGGAAATGAGAAGTCCACTCTTCAGTCCAAAACCTCCGTTCTGTCTGTTGCTTCAAAATGTGTGTGGCCACTTCATCGCACCAATGAAGCATGTTCACACACACACACACACACACTAACACACACTGGCTGCCTGTGATTTCCATGCAGCCCTCAGAGGACACACTAATGTATCCAAATATATTTACAACAGATGTTGCATTTTATTTTTCATGATAAAAACCCATTTCAGAAAATCTACTTCATAATGGGCAAAGCAAGTTTTTCTTCTCTCTCTCTCTCTCTCTCTCTCTCTCTCTCTCTCTCTCTCTCTCTCTCTCTCTCTCTCTCTTTTTTTCTCCTCCTGAGGTCCCCCCCATGTACAGTGAGAGAAGTGCACCATCTAATGGTCGCACACGTCTCCTCTGTCAGATTCTCACTTTGCAGAAAGCATTGCATTTCTAAAAACTGACAGTTGGATCATTGGAGTCAGGTAAGGATGTCTCTCTGCCCGGCCGGCTCCTGACCTTCAGATTGAACCATGGAGATGATGCAGGAAACCAAACATTAAGGTTAAAGGTTCAGTTCAAAGAGACGTTCCCGTCTTATTTTGTGCAAAATAAAAATAATGAATAATGAACACGAAGCAGAACAAACAGCAAAACCCTTACACGTTCTTTGATTTAACAAGAATTTATATTATTTATCAGATCACATGTATGTTTCTAGGTAAACAGTTGCTGTCATGAATCTGTTTATTAATTTAAAAGCTCAACATTTACCTATTTTACTTTTCAATTTGCCAGTTATAGAGTTTAAGACATTTTACAACAACACAATAAATGAATCTGTACGCATGAAACTTAAACCATTACGTTTTTCCTGTTTTTTATACTTTACCAGTGACTGTATTTTGTATATGCAAATGAAGGTTATTATTATATATTCATATTCGATTTTAAGTTTTTCTTTGGCAGGTCTTTTGAATTGTTTTGGGAGGAAGTTTTCCATTGAAATGTTTTTGCTTATTTACTAATTAAATTGAAATGAAATTAGTAAAACAGCAACTCTCACTCAGCGTCAACTGGTTTGCGTATCTCCTTCATTTGAGTGGGAGGCTGGTGAGAGGCAAAGGTGGCGAGGGAGGGGGGGGGGGGGATGGGAGAAGAGGATGAAACTGAGGAGGACAAACGGGGAGGGGGGGGCTGAGGGGGCTCGAGCTGAAGAAAAGGAGGGGCAGATGAGAAGGATTAGGTGAGGAAGAGGACAAGAGGCTCTCTCCCTCGCAGCCAGCCGGATGGGGAGGAAAAGGAGTGAGGGGAGAGAGAGCCAGAGGAGGGGGGGGGGGGCGTCGCAAAAGAGCTGGAGAGACTGAGTGTGTGCGAGAGCTAAGTGAGGCCTTTATAAATGAAAGCAGATGCCTGGCATTATGAACTTGTCGGGTCGCAGATGGGGATGGCGGTGATGGAGCACTTGACTCCCCGGATGGTTATCACTCACTCTCCTCCTCTCGCCTCTCAGCTGCCTTCCCCAGCGCTCGGAGGGCGAGAGAGAGGGAGACACAGAGAGAGAGAGCGGGGACATAAAGACGAGAGACAGGGAGAGCATCCATAGAGAGCCAGAAATAAGAGGAGAGAATGGTGGACTTCTCACCGAGTGATTGGTGGCCCCAATTTAAATAAAGACCATGAATACAGTATAACGAGAAAAGCTTCAAGTATTTTTTCCTCCCTTCTTCCCTCCCCCCCCCCCCCCCCCCTGCTCCCCCTGATTTGATTGATCTCGGCGTCGGTGTGCGGTGATTGATTGGATTGCCTGCGGAACATCATCCCGCTAACTAGTCGCTCCGAGAAGGGTGTTTGTCACTGCCATTGATCTTCTTGTAAATGAAATGTTCCATTTCCAGTGCATTTTATTGTTAAATGCAGTTCATTAGCCACTCGGAGATTTATGGCCGTGTCTCCTCTCCTGGGCTGCAGAGGGGAGAGAGAGAGAGAGGCAGAGGCTTCAGAGATGCAGTGGTGAGGGGGGGGGGGGGGAGCAGAGTTTGAGTGGAGCTGCCGCAGACTTGATAGATGTGGCCCCAAGTTTGCCAGGAGATGAGAGATAATGACGGCGACGAGGAGCTGACACTCGGAGGTTCTGCTTCTTGTCGTCGCTGAGAGAACTTCACGCTCCAGACTGTCACAATACTCTTTGTCCTCACACGTTCATTTTTAGTGCTTTTTAGAAATAACTGGAATATTGTTGTGTCTTTAAGTTTTTGAGCTGTGTGTTGGGTGTCCATACGGTCTGTGCAGAAGCTATTTTTATTTCATCGATGATTTTGCTTCATCGATGATTTGTATGGACTTTAAGTAATTTAGTGATTTGGCGGAAATCAAACCTCTGATCATGTGTCTGAGGGTTTTTATAAAACCTTAAATAATATTTGCTTTTGGCAGAAACCATGCTTTTCATCCTCAAAATGACAAAGTAGAACCTTGTATGTTGTGAAGATGAATTTCAGTATTTAGACTTTTCTTCATCAATTGTTCATATCGTTGCCTATCAGCAAATATAAACACTAGGACTTTGAAAAACTTTTAAAGGAGTAACTGATCAATTGGTCAGTTATATAGAATCATGCAACTAACTAAATGTAAGTAGCAAAGGGTCAGAGAAGCAACTTACTTATGTCTTAACCTCAGATCTGATCTAAACTGATCAACAACTCAGAATCACATCAAGTTCCTGATTAATAATAATACCAGTTTGTCCATCTGCTCCAGGACTCTGCTCTGTCCTTCAGGCCACTGTAAGAAAACCACAGAGGCCTTTATCTCTTCAGGCTCACATTATCATTACTGGTTTGAAAAGGTTAAATCTCTTATATCAAATAATTAGAGGACAGCAGAGAGCACAATCTCATTCTTGCTTTTTAAATTAAGGAAATTTCATTTTGAACATAAAGGAACAAATTAGAACATAAGTATGAAAAGATGATTGAACCTTGTGACCTTCCACTAAGAAAAAGGCATTTAAGTGAAATGAATAATGAACAAAAAGCCCCTGGCCACCAAGCTGAAGTTTACCTACTTATCAGAGCAACTTCAAACTATCTAATGTTGTTGTTAAGGCATAGAAGAGCTTATTTTCTTACATCACAAAAGGTGAAATTACAACTATAAGTCCTTCTTCAGCCTGTGGAGCCTCTTGAAGACGTCACTTGAAATAGTAATTGTCTCCTCCCCGGGCGTCTCTGTATCCTCTCTGCAGACTAACAGAAGGTTTCCCTCCAGCTTCAGTAAACGTGTGGTGTGTCGCAGCCTCTGGTTAATCACAGCTTGCTCAGGAGCGCTTCTGACACACTGAAGATCCGGACCTGTGTTTGCTCGGCTCGCCCGTCAAACAGTCGGCCAGAGCCGGGCAATTACAAAAGTAAAGTTTGCTCACACTCCTTGGTGTTAATGAAAAAGGAGGTGAGTGTGTGCATGTGTACACTCGTCTGTTTGTTCGTATGCAAACACTCGTGCACAACTCGCTGACCGATGTGGGAGGAGGAGAGGAGGAGAGGAGGAGAGGAGGAGAGGAGAAGAGGAGAAGAGGAGAAGAGAAGAGGAGAAGAGGAGGAGAGGAGGAGAGGAGAAGAGGAGAAGAGGAGAAGAGAAGAGGAGAAGAGAAGAAGAGGAGAAGAGAGAAGAGGAGAAGAGGAGGAGAGGAGGAGAGGAGAGAAGAAGAGGAGGAGAGGAGGAGAGGAGAAGAGGAGAAGAGAAGAAGAGAAGAGGAGAAGATGAGGAGAGGAGAAGAGGAGAAGAGGAGAAGAGGAGAAGAGAAGAGGAGAAGAGGAGAAGAGAAGAGGAGAAGAGGAGAAGAGGAGAAGAGGAGAAGTCGTGTTCTGAAGACGGATATTCTTAAATTTCTAAAACACATCAATCTCCATGCACATTTCTTCAACCACTAGAATTAGACTTGTTCTGACATCGTTGATGAACTCACAGTGATCATGTAACGTTCACTCTCTGTGGAGACGTACCGGTGCAGGTGGATGGACGGGTCGTTTCAGCCTCGTTCCAAACGCTGTACGTTCGATTCCGCTCCACCTGTTGCTCAACACATCGCTTTCTAGCACCAGCGCTCTGACAACACATGTTGCACAGGATCCCTCAGCTGTGTGAAGAGAAGTCAAGTCCGACTACATGATGACAACATGCAGGTTTCGGTTTATTAAAGGCTTTCATTGGATTTAGTGCTCGTCTGACTTCTAGAGTGAGAGCTCTTGATCCTGCCTTAAGAGTGCTGATGTTAAACAGGACTTTCAGGGGAGAGCTTCAGTAACAGTAAACCTAAAAACCTTAACCTGACTGATATGGCTTTCCTGGGGGTTATGCTAGAAAAATAATGGCAACGTTAACATGGATGCATATATTTCCTGCATTGTTTATCCTGCAAAATAATAGTATTTACATCATATTGTCCTTCAAAGGCTCATATCAGCCAACCGATTAGGTAATACTACACATAATAAAATACACCTGTTGCCTTACTCAACAACATGTTGTGTAGCTCTCTCCATATGTCGAGGAAAGACCCTAATTACAAAAACACTACTTATAGAAGCTACTTATACTTCTAATAATATATGGCTTTCTATGAATATCTGTGTAATTCAATTTGAAGATGTATTTTTAGTGGCAGTTTTGGTTTGATTGTAAAGATCCGGATCCCCTCGACTGCACCACCTCCTCTCCACACGTTACTTGAAAGCGAGGGTTGTTTCCTCGCCTCTGAGAGGAAACAGTGGACTCGGTGGAGCGCTCGCTCACCGGCAGCCGACAGCACCGAGGTGAACCGACCACTTTCCACCGCGGACGCTGCCTTTTGTGGCTTGTTTAGAAAAACCCTGGAGGAGCAATGGATCAGCTCAATAAGCGCCACATTCCCCAGTAATGATAAGAAGAGACGATGTAGTTCCTGTGAAGGGAACAGACGGCACAGAGCAACATCACATCAATCCAAACAATTTACCTGCTTTATACGTGATATTTATATTCATGGTGCAGATGTATTAGATCTCTGTGGTGCAGAATAAGTCAAAGAGTTGTTGGAGCTGAAGGGGAAACAGGTTTGGACGCTGCAGTGAGATATTACACATTATGAACTTATTTTTAACTACTAGCAAACTCGTGAAATACAAAAGAAGATGAGCTGCACAAGGGCGGTTGAGCAAGGCAGCACAAACTGAGTCCCCCCCAGTTATCCCTCATACCATTTATCTGCTGGTGAAGTTTTAAATCTTCTGTTCTAATCCAAGAACCAACATTAGCATCTGTGTAAAACAATAGAACACTTTATAGAAATATTGTTATTAACACTGTTTATTCATTTAAAGCGGCAGCTCTCCTGAGCCGTGCTTTGTTTTTGACTCTCGAGTTCAGGTGTTGATTGCTGAAGTGTTTCTGCTTCTCTGCCGTGACTCACATGAGAAACATCAAACCAATGTGTCAATCAAACCGTGAGCACAAAGACAAAAAGACAAGGAACAACGTGAGAGTCCTTGAAAAGACACAAAGGTTTCATGAACTGGTTTTGAGCTTGAAGCAGTTAAATGTGACAGGGGATTGATTTCTGGGGTTAAGAATAGTCCAAAGTGACTAGAATGACAGTAAAGAGCTCATAACTAATGCAAGGCCCAACAATCACTTAAAATGAATCAAGTTCCACACACTCAGAGATATGTGTCCTCTTGATATATATAGGCCTGTTTCTTTTATCAAGATCAATGATTTATTCCTGGAAAATTAGCGAAAATGTTCGAGAAAATGATTTAAAAATAGAAACTCCAGGATCATCTTTGTCTGGATCCATCCCAAAACCTATAAAGTTAATTCCTCCTTGTTGAAATCCATTCAGTAGATTTACCAGAATCCTGCTGACAAACAAAGGGACAAGGAGCAAAAACACAACAATGTAAACTTTAATTTAAAGAGACGCACAAAGATCAAGATGGTGTATGTTAACCGAATAGAATAAATCATATCGAGAACAAAACCTTACAAATAAGATTCAACTCCATGAATAAAACACTCAACCTGAAGACTCTGTGCTATTCTGAGGTTCTTCACGTTAAACGGACCGGGACCACACACACATGCTGCAGCACTCATTGGATCTCGGGGACACACAACCTTACATGCGACTTGTGTCTCAACTCTGCAATTTGAATTGTTGCCACAGCCGTAATTAGATCTTACATCATTCACCTGAGACTGCGATCATCGTTTTGGAATCACGGTGACTTGGCGCTCGCCGCAGCCTGGATGATGAAGATGATGATGATAATGAGAAAGCATCTGAGAGGAAGTCAAATATTGGACTCGATGAGAGGTTCACACAACTCGAGGGCATCTGTTGGTGAGATTAAAAGAGAAGGATTGCTAATCTCTGCAGTCGGGGCGCGTTCTGACATCCCTGTCGTCTTTACAAACAAACCAGGAAATATAAACAAGCGTTTGTCCGATGGAAAAACACGTAAACAACCGGTTCATGCCGATCTCCTCGTCCAGAGCAGCCGCAGAGCGACTCTGTAGCAGAGGAACACGAGGGTCAATGTTTTATCTTCATTACAGGCAATCTCTGTCAGTGTTCGCCGAGCTGCAGCTCCTCTTCCTCGCTGGATAACAAACGAGCGCTCTCGCACCGCCGCGGTGTGAACCTGCTACCGGTGGCGATGCCAGGACCCTGAGATGTTTCTCATCCATATTCAATCCCTCTGAATTGGGGACGGTGACATATGGTCGGTGCTCACGCTACATCTCCCCCTCCTCTGCAGGAGAGATACAAATTCAGAATTAGATTTAACACTTCAATTCCCCACTGACCAACGAGGCTGACACAATTACTATGCTGAGGACGCCACACACACACACACACACACACAAACACACACACACACACACACACACACACACACACACACACACACACACACAAACACACACACACACACACACACACACACACACACACACACACACACAAACACACACACACACAAACACACACACACCGGTGTAATCCAATTAGAACACAGCCAGTGTCGTTGCTGCTGTGTGTGAGGCTGGATGGCAGCTTTACAGACAGTTTACTAGAAATTCATAATGCAAAAGTTTTCATTATGTCTGTTTGTTTTTTTAAATAGAATAATTTGAATTAATTTCAAGTCAAACACAATTTGCTGAACTGAAATGCAGAAGATTCGAAAGCTTCTGTTTTACAGCCGTCTGTCCTGCTGAAGTGCCACTGAGCAAGAGGCTGAATCCCCGGCAGCTGCAGGGTCCTTTTCCAAACCTGACCTCTGACCTGTGACCTTTACATTTTACTATTATCATGAATCAGTTATCGTGCAAAGAATCAATAACGGTGATAGATCAATAACTGTATATGTTAATGAGCTAGCTGACATGTTTTGAGGCTAGTCCCGAATTAGCATCGCACCGGCCTTTGTTGCAATTCATTAAAGTTTTAAGCAGATTTCTCTATTGCAGCGTGTGTATTAAATATAAAAGTGCTCGTCCTGAATGCGCGCATGATAAACAAGCTTCTTTTACACATGCAGCAACAATGTTTGCATCTTAACTATTAATCAGGAACAGCCTGCCACTCTGCATTTCCTCGATGACGCTGCTGAAGCTCGCTCGCGGCTGCAAGTGTCTCAGATGTCCTCGAGAAGGGGGGGGGGGGTGGTCGAGGATCAATGCTGCCATTAAATCGATCCATCCACGAGGCAGCAGCCGCTAACAGGGATCCAAGTAAACACCGACTGTGCCGATTTTAAAGGAACTCATTTCACCGCCTGCGCCGTTTACAGTCGCTTCAATTCATCTTCTGTTAATCCCCTCGGCACCAATTGACTTACAGGAGAATGGAGACACCACATCCACCAGCGAAGTGCGCCTTGACAAACTTCCCCCGCTGCACACACACTTTAATGGCCCACGCTCGTGTGATCTATGGCACATCCGGCTCCAAAGTTCAGTTCCCTGCCGGGTCATAAAAATCACGTCTTTAAAAGTCACGGTGGAGCGTCGGTGAGGACGCGGTTTGGAAAATCTGCCGCCGAGGCATCAGCTTAGGTTTCACAACATTACATCACCTGTCTAATTGATCCGCTTGTTTGGGCTCATTTCATACTTGCATGGAAGTGCTGATGAAGGGGGTCTGGTGCCTGCTCCCGTCTGTGTGTGTCTGTGTGTGTGTGTGTGTGTGTGTGTGTGTGTGTGTGTGTGTGAGGCAGGTATTAGCCCTGACAGATCTCACTGTTAATTGCTAATTGTGTTTCTCATTAGGCGCAGGGGTGACAGGTGTTGTTAGAGTGTTGTGAGTTCGACGCTCTCCCATGAATTGTGCTCGCTCCCTGCGCGCCACATTGCCGATCCGCTCACTAATGGTTCCCCCGAGAACTCCCATCAGCCCCTGGGCTCGGTGCAGCGAGGGGTCGGCTTTAGATACTGTGTAGCAGCAACAACCGCATTGGGAGGTCTCCAAACAGGGAGCTTTGTCAACTTGCACTTCCCTTCATCACAGTCACTATGTACCACCGTGGAGGTGTAGTATGTAAGGTGTATTGTGCTGAATAAATAAAGCAGATGCACAGAAAGTATTTCATAGATAATCTGTTGCATCGTTTTTTTAGTGTGGTCTTGAATCTAAAGGTCAGATAAGCAGATAAGATAAGACCTGATGTCTGCTAGCTCTTGTCTGTACAAACCACAAGACACCAACATATAAAAGTAACACCTCCAATTCATAGATTATGATATAGAAGGAGGAGGCCTTAATGCACCGAGCAGCTAGAAGGGAGCTCATGTGGTGTGAAACCACTTTTAATTTCACTATATCCAGACTTTTATTGGATATGAGGCAAATAAAACCGGATCTGCACCAGAGTTGTTGTAATCCGTCTTGTAGTTATTGCATCATCATGCTAAGTAACAGACAACAAACAAAAACAGCACAGACACAGTTATAAGCAATCCTGATTGACACGCTTTTACTAATAAGGTCTTTCTTTCCTTTTTCCTTAATTACCCGGTGATTCAACTAATTTCTCCTAACGATAGAAACCAGATTAAAAGATTCAAACTGTTCCTGTGGGATTAAGACACTCAGAATAAACTCGGGGTCAGTTCTCCCTCCTGTTCACTTCCGTTAGAAACACGTCCGATGTCCTTACGACCACGTTTACTTCCACACAAAGAGGCAGAGAGGATTCTAATGTAATGTAGGCAGGACGCGTGGCATCCATATTTAAAGCCACACTCAGCCAGTTGAGCAGAGCAGGTCAGTGTTTCCACAGCTCCGGCTTCTGCTCTCTGGGGACGATGAAATATGAAAGTGTGAGCTGTTTTATTGGAGGTGGTGATTGGTGCATCTTAGACCGTCAGTGAGGACACAGACTGTTTCCTGGTGAAGGCCTGATGGGTGTTTGGAGGGAGGGTTAATGTGGGCGTCTGCCTCGTTCTTCTCTGGATCGCGTGATTTACTTTCTGTTGTTTTGTCAATTCTTGTTGGATTTTTAAACGTTGTTATTTCACGTCACAAGTGTTATTAGAGCAACAAGAGTTTCATGCATCAGTGAATGCAAACAACACAAATACACAATGTGGAATAGAACAGCTTCTGGGCTTGAGCTTCAAATACCTAGCACATCTGACACAAATCTTACCTGTCACATTATTATTATTATTATTATCATAATTATTATTATCATGTGTCTCTAAATTATTACTCATCATCCTGTTGGTTTCTGTCTGAGTTCTTGTAAATCAGAGAAAACAGACACGTTGTTGTATATTTGTCGAATTTACTCATATGACAAAAACAATCCCACCAACACGACAAGAAGATCTTAGGCTGCTTCTTTACAATATGTAAAAATATCATAAACACCTTCAAAATATAAAGAGTCGAGCAACAAGTCACAGCAATGAATCATATGTTGTTGTGTTGTTGGTGGATTTCATTTTAAGGCCACACCTTTATACATACAGACATGAAATGCCAATTATTCCTAAGATGTTTTTATATATAACTCTAAATGAAAATAAAACACAACTACAACAAAATACATAGAGCTTGAATGAATAAAATGCAGTATGTATTGTAATGAACAATCTAAACACAAATCCACATCTTCTCTGCACTGTTCACTATGTAAAAAGGAAACTTTCATATCCAAGGCAAAGCAGTAAACAAACTCCGATACCAAAACATCTGAAAACCTCAAATCATCAGATTTTTATTGACCAAGCGATAAATCAGTCCGACTCCAGCAACAAGACTATTTGACATCAGCACATCTGAGTTCAGATCAGTTTGTAAAGCCCCAGTTTTCAGAGTTCTCTGAAAGTTTCACTGCGTTGTTTCCTGAAGTCACTTAACAGAGACTCTATGTAATAGAATAGTCAGCGAAGGGGGCTGATTGTTTTGATGACAGATAATTACCAGTGCTGTTCCCACCCGGGTGGACCCGGGTGGCTGCTGCTGCGTTTTCTCCTCTGTTGTCACTTTCTGATAATTACAGCCCGAGGACGAGGCCTCTGGACGGAGGAGCGTCCCCACGGTGTCCCCTGCCCGTCCCCCACCGCTGCTATTAGCTCGGAGCCCGCTCCACTTGGCAGCCATTATTAGCCTGGGTATTAACGTGGAGCTGACGGGCGGCGACACCGAGATGAGCCCGTCGCTGCACCCAGGTGGATCATTGTTCCTGGGGCCTCGGGGGGGGGGGGGGGCCCTGCGGCACCAAGCGCTAATAATAATAATTACCCATCGGGAGACAGCGGGGTCCCCGTGGTGCTGTCGTGTTTATAGTCCAGAGAGGGTTTGATGAGGAGAGGGTTGACATGTAGAGTGAAGATAGATCGATAACAGCGACATTTTAATACAAAGAATATGAGTGAATGATTCAGAGGTCGATTTATCAACAGGTTGAAAACTTACCTGACAGAAAACAAATGTTTAGTTTGTCAAGATTCTATTTGACTTAGTTTCTGAACAGTGGGAGGAAATGGAGACTTATTTATATACAGTCTGTGACATGGACAGATGCTGGGAGTCACATTACACTGCCCCTGCTGGTCAGGTGGGAGTTAACAGAAGGATTTACACTTTTACACTTCAGAAGCTCAATAAACATATATATATATATACTTTGTTAAACTTTCTATACAGCAATAGCAATACTTTTTAATTACACTGAATATATAAAATTCAATCAGGTGCCGGGTGTTTGTTAAAAGTTTGTTGGTTTCTGTATAAATCACACAAACAGATTTTTAACGATCTGAAAAGGGTGAAATTCAAAAACACATTCAACTCAACCATGACCTTCCACTTTGACCTTTTTTGTTTCACATGCTTTTCTTTCCACCTTTGTTCCACACACACACACACAGAGAGACACACACAAACACACAAACATACACACACACACTTACACAGACACACACACCGCCCCTCCGTCTCTCCACTGGAGGGGAATTCACGTCCCTGGGGAACCTTTTATTTTCCAGCACACACAGCAGATCCGTCCGGTGCCAATTAGCTCATTATCTACGCCAACAACTTCACAACCAGCAGCAAACAACCAACACGCTGGATGATTGACTGAGGGACGTGAACCTTTTGTTTTTAAGATAAATACAAAGACTTCTCACAGGGGAACAACTTCTGTGGAGCACGGGCTTTAATAATGATGAGAACTAACCTGTGGAGGTGGAGGCAGGAACTTTAGTTTGAAGGTTCTGTAGCTACAGTTTACAGATGTTTCCTCAACACACATGTTCACTGAGCAGATCCTCACTCATTCTGGTTCGTGGCCACATGTCAGATGTTTGTTTCCCTGTGAGTTCAAACCTCGGTAGAGCTTAGATCTCTTATTAATATAATACACTGTTTATATGTTAATGAGATATAAGAATGAACTGATCTCTCTTGTTCAAATTGATCTGATATCAAACTTTATTCCCAGTTTGCCTGGTGTCCTTGTTTCCTAATCCCCCCCCCAGCCACGCTCCCCCTGCTCGGGAATCCAACCGGCAAACAGTCGATAATGAATCAGAAACTACTCTAATTTTGGTGGAGGCCTCCTGAATGATGCAGGATACAAGTTCACCGTGCGGATTCGGTAACTGACGCTGACACTGATCCCTGTGCATGAGCACCAGCGTGGCCCCGTGGAAGGTTCGCCACCCACTTAGTGAGCCGTCCTGGAGCGGCGGCTGGTGGGAAGCCACCGCTCCGGTGATGGGATGTGACAGCAGATCCCTGAGCGAGGCTGAAGTGTCCACACACATCTCTGCCCCTGTCACACACACACACACACACACACACACACACACACACACAGGAGTGCACGGTCATACTGCACAACCAGTCTGCTGCTACTTCTGCTCCTGTGTGTGTGCCTGTGTGTGTGTGTGTGTGTGTGCGTGTTACTAAATGCTTGAAGTTATGAATTGAATGAAGTTGATCACTATGACTCTTCAGATGATCCAACAAACAGTGATTTGCAACTATTTTAATAACTGATAGTTTAAATATTATATCTTCTCACATGTCAATATCAGGATGAAGATTTAGAAAACTCAACCTTTGGACGCCTGATAAGACATTTTACTATTAAATATGAATGAATATAATTGACGGATGTCCTGATAATAATTGATGGTTGCAGGATTGTAGTTCACCCATGATTAATATTCCAAGAGATTAACAACAAATCAGTTTATTATAATATTTGACACATGCAGGGAGTCTTTATAACCCCAGGGGCAGACATTTTAAAACCCAAATGATCCAGCCTGTGGACAGTTTCCTGCTTTGCTTGTTTGTCTGTCCAGTCTCATAACAGAGGAAGAAATGAATTCAATTCTCAAAATGAGAAGAACTTCTTGCTTGAAAAGTTGTGAAAATAATAAATCAGTCATATAAACACTTGCAGATCATGAAATACTTATTTCAACTCAACAGAAATGATCTGTTACCTGCATATTTTAAAAGGGAAAGTTAAAGGTCAGAGTTTAACTGCAGCCTGATCGTCAACATTAGACTGTGATTGGTTGTGAGGCAAGCGACACTTTATCAAAAGTGAACACTGATTTATTACCAACATATTTATTGCTAAATAGTTTTTTCTGCAGATTTACAGGCTGAACTAACATATTGAATATATTGAAAATGATACCTGTTAAACATCAGCATATAAAGTTAAAAGTTAAAGTAGCTGTGCTCTCAGTCTCATTACGTAAAAGTCGTTCCTTTGATTTTCAAATTGCGGAGCCGCAAACATTTGCATTTGAATGGCTACGATTGAAGCAACATTCAAACTTAAACCAGAATTTTTTCCCACTTCCAAACGTCCCAGAGTTTCCTGTCGAGCCTCAGTGTGCAAAACAGGCCTGGAATCAGTGAGAAGCCTTACAACCACTCGTAGCAAGTGAACTGAAATGTGACAGCACCTCTAAACTGTTGGATGGTTGAGAGCTGGTCCAGTTTCTGACCTCTCATGCTGTTCATGTCTGAGTTCTCTCCCCCCCCCCCCCCCCCGAACAGTCCATCCAGCTTCCTGCCTCTCTCTCCTCCCAGCCAACACTGTTTAAACAAGCCGGTAAACATGTCTGTCTTCATTCATTACTCCGCTTCTCATCATGATCAAGCCTCTGGATTTAATGAGGCAAATAGATATTTCTGCGGTGATTGTCTCGCTCTCCCACAAAGTATTAAGACTATTAAATGGACACATCTGTTTTTAATTAGGAGCTAAAGTCACCTCGACACTGCCTTGCGTGTTAATGGACTCTGATTCCATCAAGGCTCCCGGCGCCTGACAAACAAAGGGCTGAGAACAGGAGAAGTGAGGGAGGACGAGAGGAAATCAACACTCAGCCCAGACAAAGATAATCTGCATCACCCGAACAGGCCTCGCGTAATTTGAAATATCTCTTATGTCACATGCGTCTCACAGGATTGATAATTATCGCCGTATTCGATTATTCCGGAGTTGTTTGTCGCAGCAGCCTAAGACATGAGAGGCCCTGTGTGGAGTCAGAGCAGTGGAAGAAGTGGTTGAATTGTCCGTTGTCGTTCTTTTCTCGGTTTAAACTTTAAATTCAGAACAGCTAAACAACGACTCGACGAATCCTTCCCTCGTGGATAAAGATTCACAGAAGACAAAAAGTCTCGTGTGTGTTTTTGTTTTCGTCCAAATAAATTAAAAAACGACGTGAAGCTCTAATGAGTTTTCAAGTCGTCTCTTTCAAAGAAGCGACGGTTGAAGGAGTTCCACTTTTGTCGACATCTTCCGGGAAAAAGTTTCAAACCCCACTTTGCACCGATAATCCTGAAAAGGCCAAAGTTCTTCAACGTGGAGAAGTGATGTCGCCCGACGCTCCCGAGACCTCGGCTTCCCTCGCCACTCTCCAAGCATTTACATATATCCCATAAGAAACATTCATTGCTAAACCTTTTTTCTTTTTTTTTTTACCTTCCTTTTTAAGAAAGTGCCATATGCTCACAGAGGGGACCCGCAGTGCATTGTGGGAGCAGGTTACTGCGTTCCCCTGGCATGGAGACGAAAAGGAAGTGGGCAGGTGTGCTTCTCCGGGAGGCAGCTCCCAGCAGAATAAGACTTGATTAGATGGAAAACTATTGAGCAGCTTTTGGGGGGATGGGGGGGGGATGGCAGTAGGTCTCTGATCTCAACCTGCCATCTAGTGGAAATCCTGTTTGCGTGCACATTTAGATTCAATAGCTACAGATTCTTTTATTTCCAAATAATTGTGTAACAAACATGAGCAGCAGAGATTGGTGTTGTCTCGGCTGCAGTGGGTTTTTTATTAGTTGCAGAACCCGAGGTTGTTGTGAGTTGCTTCCTTTTCACAGCAGCTCTGAAATGTGCTGACTCATGCTCTCACCTGCAGAACAGCGTAAAAAAAAACAACATTAAACATTAAAACGGGTCACGGCTTTATTTAGAAGAGGAAATGCTGTGTGGACAAAGTGCAGCTTATGTGTGCATCTGTGCAGAAGTGTGACGACTCCCCCTCCCCCACCCCCCATGCGACTGCACTGCATCTGCATTACCCCTGTGCAACCACGAGGTGGCGGCAGATGACTAGTTTTGAAAAGCACATTTCCAGAGATGAGGCTTTCATCTCCAGTATCAAAGGAAGGTTGACAGGCTGTTTTTTTTTTGCGTTAAAGCTCAGATTGATCTGAACTGAAAGGTTCTGATCATCCTGTGATTGTTGAATTAGGAAGAAACGTTAACAAACACAATGCAGATCCGTAAAGTTCTTTGCATGAACATGGTCTGACTGAGAAGCTCCAGACGAGGCAGCTGGAGGGAACTCAACCGGCTCTGAAGGACCTTGGGGAGCTCGGCCCTCAGGTGTGATGTGTCCTGACAGTTTCACAGAGGACAGCCAGACAGTGTTGTTTACCAGAAGTATACAAGAGGACGTGGAGCTGAGGCAGACCTTCACGCCTCGGCCACATTGTTTATGTCTGTTGTGCAAACTTCCTCTTTCTCTCCCTCCCAACAACTAGTTATTGTTCTGTAGCGTTTCCCCTCTGGGTCGGGTTCCCTCCTCCCTCTCTCTCCCCCCCCCCCCCCGTGAAACAATGGATCATAACTCAGACGGGAACCAGCTGCTTCAGCAATTGCATTAATATCTGTCCCGGTGTTTATTGGCTCGACGACCACTCTAATCAAGTCAAGGGGAACGAGGCTATCTCTCTCCGTGGCGTCTCGCTCGCCCTCTATCTGCTCTTGATTGAGAATGGATGTCGCCATTAGTGCCGGAGCGTACCATGTTCATCTTAGCCGTTACATCCAGGCCCCGGCCGGCGGCGAGTTATGGCATCAGGGTCGCAGGCAGCTCCGAGCCGTCAAGGAGAAATCGGCCCGCTCACACTCTGCCCGCGTGCCTCTGAGCAAGCCAGGCGAGACAAACGGCCCCAGTGACCACAGAGTGAAATCAGCCAGTGTCACAACATGTACTTTTAGTGACGGCATTGTGCGAGAAGAAGGCGCCATTATGGGGCCGAGGATAGAAGTGGAGTTTGTTTGGGGGAGCTGGCAAAGTCCTGCCGGAGCAGTTCTGGCACCGGTCCAACCAGAGCTACAATGTTCAATGGCAAAGAACAAGTGGTTATTGTGTCACAGTGACAAATGCTGCGGGGCTGTTGTGTGACATTGTCCACAACAACAGGTCATTCAACACAACTTCCTTCCTGACACCTCTCGGTCGGGTTCCCTCCTCTCTCTGCCTCCTACCGAGAGTAGAAGGTGTCGGGTTATTTTAGACCGATGATGTATTAAATATATATTTTTTATTAAGAAATAAATATGGTAGGAAACAGATGTAAGGATGTTTTTACGTTACTGAATGAAATGTATGGAGAAGGAGACGAGAGCTGAAGATAAAGTTTCAGTCGGCTTCACCAACACGAGCATCGTTAGCACGTTGCTAATTCATTGATCAATATGGATTTTTGATTTACAGAACTAGAAACTAAGTAAGTTTGAAATATTCCATTTAGTTGTAAACCAGCAAATACCTGGAATATTTCACTTATTCCGTCTAAATTGATTAAAGATGATTTAGTTTACGATATTTATTAATTTTATATTCCGTAAGGTAAGTTTCATTTTAGATGGATCTTATATCATTTGTGTTTTTATTTTCATTTCAAAGGGTCATAAGTAGTTTGCAAACCTATAAGTTCTAGTAAATATTATATTGAGTCACTCATTTACCTTTATGATAACTACCAAAATAAAATCCTTCTAACGTATGGTTATATATCTGAGTATACATAAAGTGTGGGGGGTGCTACATACTGTAAACAGAGAGTATACTGCACACAGCATATTGTTTAATGGAAGGGAAATCAGTGAATGTGTGTGTATGTGTGTGTGTGTGTACAGTTTCTAAAACTCTTGAACTCAGATTGAACTTGAAGACCAAGAAGCACTACAACCATTACACATGGGTAGATACTGAATATGTTTTTACAGTGTGTGGAACATTGGTTGGTCAGAACGCACCTGGTCATTGTCCCTTTGCTCGGGAACATTAAACACTAAAGGTTTTTAACAAGGCCTCTTGTAAAACAGAGCGTCCCGATGGCTACTGGTGATATAAACGTTCCTTCCATTAAGTTTCTCCTGAGATAAGATGCCAAACTGGATCTCGTCCTTCCAGCCGAGGGACGCCGTGTTAAATGGCCGATGAATTATCCAGAGCCTCTGCCCAATTCCCCCCCCACGTTCCCCTCAGCGTCTGAGAGGAAGGCCCTGAGATGAGCCTCCTCTGAGATCTATGAGCCTCCTCCTCGGTCTCTCCTCTCACTGCGCTGTGGGGCTCATGACTCGGTCACGATCGTGGAAACGCTCAATCTGCAGCGAGGGCACTAAGTGCTGCTGAAGAGCAACCGCTTGCTTTCCACAAAGGGGAAAGAAGGCGCCCTGGGACACGCAGTTTAGTGACGAGCAGAGCATGAAATATTCACTAACAAAAGATACGGGGGGGGGGGGGGTGAAGGTAACTCTGCCACAGTGTGTGTGTGTGTGTGTTGTTGAAGTGCACAAGGCCGGGACGCCTCGGGGTGGAGAGACTTCAGAGCCGACGCTGCAGAAACGAGTGCAGATGAAGATGTTTGCAGAGATCTTCAGGAAACTTGGCAGATTTAACATATCATGAAAGACTCAATAACTGATAATGAGCACTGAAGCTGCAGATGTTGGTCTCTATATCAAGATGGACGACAGGGACAGCTGCCCAAAGTGAAGCCAAATCCTAATAATCGCCCCCTGGTGGCTGGCTGCAGTGTAGGTCATACACCCAACCTATTCAATGCCTTGGAGAAGGGTTGAGGAGTTCAAACATCCTGAGGGAGGCCTCCATGGAGCTGGATGTTTACGGGGCACGTCCAAGCAGAAGGTGTGACCCAGAAGGCGGGACTGCACACATCCCATCTAGCCTGGGAAGAGCTGGAAAGTGTGGCCGGCTACTCCTGCAACCTGAGCCCGAACAAGTGGAAGACGGTAGATGGTTGCAAAAGATTCAGAACCCTGGAGGAGGATTTGTTTCCAGTTTTTTGGTGTGTCTGTATTTTTGGAGTATCCTGTGTTACTGTTTTCTATTGTTGTGCTTCACAGGTCATGGACGGCACTCAGCACTTACATGTCACTTCACTCCCGGCCGATGAAGCCAAGTAAGAGGCCGTGTATCTGATATGAGAACAGATGCATTCTGTGGAAGGATTGGAGGACGGATCGATAACCTGAGGGAATACACGAGGAAGAGGAGAAGATGTTCGATGGAGGAGAGATGTTGAGTGCGAGGCATTTCCTGACCTTCTATTCCACTCGGGACCTGGTCTGTGAAAGGTGTCTGGAGGCCGTCACGACTTGTCAACCGACATTTGGCTGCGGGAGAAATGGACGGTGGAGGCAGTAACACAAACTGTCCTGCCATCGCTGGAGCGTCCACAGGATCCAGACGTCTGCTTCCAAACAGAAAGCATCTTCACTCAGAGAGCGTGCACCGCGCTCCCCTTTGTTTTACACCCTGTCCAAACACTTCTCCCACAGCTCATCTGAGTGCCCCCGCTCTGCTGTAAACGCACACGTGGTGATTTAGGTCTGGACATGACGCCCGGCACCAGAAAACATCCATCCGTCCAAATCCCATTCGTCTTCATGGCACCGCCGCTGCTCACTTCTGGGAATGTGCGAGTCCCTAAATCAGCGCTGAGGCCTCGTCTGCTGCGTCTGTGATGCAGGTGATTCATTCCAGACAGAGTTCACTGTTCGAACCCTCGACACTGACTCGCTTGTTGCCCGACTCGTGGATGTAAGTGCTCAAACCGGTAGATAAGGATTGTTTGCTTTCCCTGCGAGTTTAAACCTCAATTATAACATTGTCAACTTTCAAATGATGAGTTTGTTTTTAAAAAAGCAAGAAACTTCAGAGACCTGTCTGTCAGTTCACGTGTTCCTCACACACGTTTAGGGAACTGAGTGTCGAGAGCAGCAGGAACAGTGTTATGTGTGTGTGTGTGTGTGTGTGTGTGTGTGTGTGTATTGTGCGTGTGTGTTTGCAAAGCTTATCAGTCAGTGATATAACAGGTCGGCTTCTAACCTGCGATAAGAGAGATCATAAAGGTTAACTCCCATTAAATAAAGACAGAAATCTACACTGGCTGACAGCTGATTTACAAAATGTGTGTTTGGCTGATTTCTTTTAAAGAAATAAAGTGGGTCAGTCGCGGCCATTTTATTTACTTAATTTACATATTTATAATTTTAGATCCAGGCAAACACAGTTTCCAGATCAGGAGTACAGTTGAATGATGATGGTTAATTTGCAGTCAGGGGCCCTGAAGGTAATGCTCACCAGTGACTACCCAGCTGGCATGTCTGTAATACAGGGCCTGCATGGTCTGTGTGTGTGTCTGTGTGTGTCTGTGTGTGTGTGTGCGTGCTGGAAGGCAGATCCATCTGAAACGAGCTTCATTTCCCCCGGTGCTCTCTGCTCCACGCGCCGATCGATACTAATGCACGTGCTTCTCCAGCTTTGGAAAACCGGACCAACATGAGGCTCTGCAGCAGAAATATTTAGGTGGTATTTTTTGCATTAAACACAGTTTTCATGTTCATTTGTTCCTTCCAGATACTTTATAGTAGCTTTAAAGACGTGGTTTCAGATCTCTTCAAAGATTTTTATTGTCGTTGTTGATTTACAACCTAAAATCTATTATATCCGATGCTGCTGTTGGAACTTCTCTAATTAAACATGATGCTAACTCTGGTAATCGTTTCATTGTGGGCATCTGGAGCAGTGTTTTCATTCAGAGTCGCTTTGAATAGGAAAAACACAAGACTGAGTATCAGGGCTTCCCATTGGGATAAGGAGGAGGAGGAGGAGGGGGGGGGGTCTGAGGAAGAAAAGAAAAATGCCTTAAAAGGCCAAACTATTATAAAAAAAATGTAACGACTTTTTTCTTCCTGATTGTTAGTGGATTATTGTGAAGAAGAATTCAGAATTTGAAATTATAGAAAGACGAATATGAGGTTTGGGGCTTTTGTTGATGCTTTGGGTGATTGGTCTTATTTTGTAGCTGGAGAACAGGAAAGAGAGCGATTATGGTTTGGTTATTTTGTGGATCTAAGAGCAATGCTTTGTGTTGATTTACCGATTCTGGGCTTTTTAACTTTGCAGAACTTTTACATGAACAAAAAGAAATAAACACTGAGAAAAGCACATTGTCTCCTGACACGTTGTGCTGACCGGTTATCAAGCTCCAGTTCAGAGAGGTTCAAAAGAACATCTGTGATTAAACCCAGTGACTCTCATCCTGTGAGTTAAAGCCACTTGGACAATTACTGGTTGAGAAACCAATATTCAACCATGCAAGCGGGGGGGAGAGAAGAGAAATACGTATAATATCCCTTTGACCCTCAAGTGACATTTTACACTCGAGTGATTTTCTTCTGCTTCGAATCGGTGGAAAGGAAACTGAGTGCCTCGATGAGGAGGGATGTGAACCACCTGACACAGCGCCCGACAATGAGGGACACGGGGAGAAACAGCAGCGATGACCGAAGTGGGAAGGTCAGTCCAATATGGTGCATCCTGCAGGGGGGAGGGGGGGGGCAGGTGATGCTGATGATGATGGATTTCCCAGCAGATGCAACTGTTTGTCCAGGAAGAAGCTGCAGAGAAAGCTGCTGCTGCTGCGACCTGGACAACATCTGATCCGTCATCCGAGGACACACAGTGAAGAAAAAAACACAACATTTATTTATCTGGTTTATTAACACAACACCGCAGCCGCACAATCCATCCAACACCGTTTACTTTTCCAGCCTCGACAGATAAAGAGATGAGGCCGGTGATACAGCTGAGTCTTTACTCGTCCTCTCCAAGACAGATCTAAACACGTTGACTGGCACAGCACTGGACTTCAGAGGCGATGCTGGATCATGTGATCCTGACAGAGGGTTTAAGAATCTTGTGAGCAGTGAAGGGGAAATAAGATAAAAGAGAGGGAGACGGAAATTAAGAATTCCCGTACGTTAGGAAAAAAGGAATCTAATTTTGATTTCAAATTGTTTTTGATTAAATTAACGTCCGAGCACTCGCCCCCCAAAAAATCCATTAGACGACTTTAAGGCAGTTTAATGACACATCACATTGTTAGGCTCAGACTTAAAGGTTTTTAGACTGATGCCTTGGTTGTTAAATTAGCAAATTAGCAATGGTCAGCATTTTAAATTATGACTTACATGAATTAGTGTCTTTAAAAAGGTCGAACAGGAGATTGAAACTAGCTGGTTTTTGGGGTTTATACGTGACACGTTTGAATAGGACGTCACTCTCCTCTTTATTTAATGAACAATACATGATACTCATTGAGCTGTTTGTCAAAACCTCAAGGTTCAAATTATTTCAGAGCATTAAATATTATGTTAATCCCTCAATCCTGGAATCTGAGGTCCAGGGACGTTACGCAGGTTAAACTCACTGTGGTTGCATTGATCTGAATCAAGTTTAAATTGGTTCTTAACTCGTCCTTCTACCTTGTTTCTTGCTCGTTATCCTTCGTTCAATAATTAGAAAACAAAGTGTTTTCTAGTTTGAAATGTTTAATATAGACACAGTAATGAGCTGTGAAATGAAAAATCACACTGGAGCCCTGATGGAAGCCACAATGTGGAGTGGGGGGGGACATATTTACACACGATACAATAGGTTTCATGTAGCAGTGATGAGGCACAATTCAAACACAGCTTCACTGTGCATTAAAGACGAGTGTCACCAGGACCGGTTCCTTCTCCACCTCCTCCAAAGACCTGAGTTTAAATTCTCACAAAGTGACTCATTCGACCTGCCGGGGGGGCGAGAGCTGAGGCTGCACAGGGTTTCCTCAGACCTGCACATGGAGGATCTGATGAACATAGACGAGATGAAACAGCAAATCCCACGAGTGTCGGACAGGGAAACAACTTCTATACGATTAAAAGCACAAACTGCACATTTGAAATGAAACCACACAGTCTTTTTTTGTACATGACCTCCAGTTCAGACATGGAGTTATGGATTCAATCCTTCTGCTCTTGGAAGAGGACCGAACCAAAACCATCACTAGCAAACAAGGGAATGAGTTTTTAAAACCTGCCAGACGGGATTGATCATTTGTTTTTTCAAATTACAGTGGAATCGGTTGTGAACGTTTTGTACCTGGAAGAATACATTTGAAAAAAAGAACAGACGTATGACTTCTGGCAGTTTTTATGATTTGCAAACATCTGAGATTAACAGTGACATTTTGGTCAAATCCTCCGGAGCATAAAGTCCTTTATGCTCTTTAGGACCATCCCCTAAAAACCAAAACACTAGTTTCCTATTGAAATGCTGAAATGTGAGTAAATGTGCTGAGCTTCCAGTCGTGGTTCCTTCTCCTGCAGCTGCTGGTTGTGGGTTCTGAGACTTTCTGCTGTTTGAATACATTCTAATGCAGTTCCCTCCGTGTCCACCAGGATCCTTATCAGATATCTACACACACATACAACTTTAGTTTCTCCACAGACATGTTTATATATCTTTTATAAAATAAATCTTATATTTCCAAGTATACAATAATAAAATGATGCACTCTGCAGAAAAAAGGTAACAGGAAACTTCATATATATATGTACACATAGTATATGATACTAATTTGGCAGACGAGAACATGGACAAGTTCATTATTGTAAACAACTCTTAACTCTCATTCTTCACGTTTCCTTCACTGTTTACTTCTTTCCGTTTCCTTCCGGGTTCCGGTCGCTTCCTCAGTCCTGTTACATTCATAGTTCCAGAAAATTGTGCTTTTAAAAAAATCTCTTTCAGCAAGCCGACGGCTCCCTTTCTTTACTCAGCTCCTCATGTAGCCCCCCCCTTCCCCTCCCTCTGTCCACAGAGTAGAAGTCTCTGAGCAGTTTCACGTCTTTGTCCGTCACGTGGCCGGTAGTTGACTTTGCCCTCCCAGCTCAAACAGGAAACGAGTGACAGGGTCAGAAAGAAGAATGGAGGACCGTCTGTACTGTGTCTGTAGATGATAAGATGTGAGTTTTCAGTGTGGTTTGTGTCTGACGCTTACTTTTTGCTGGATGCTTAAGATTTGGCATTTACACGACTCGTGCCCGTTAGGGAAGCATCGGATGTGAAGCCGTTGTTTAGAAAGAAAGACACCACGCAGGGTTTCCTCGGATGTTACAGGACTTAGGAGCAGAACCTAAAACCAATGAATGGAAAACACTTTGCTGAGAGTTCTCTACTGGTAGTTTATCAGATTTTATAGAGTCCGTCTAGAGTAGGGATTTCACGGTGTGGACATTTCCCCTCTGGGTATTAAACTTATGACAACACCGGTGCAATTAACAATCATTTTAAAAGAACAGATCAGGATCTGTGGAGCACTTACTGAGACCTTTTAACGTTAGTTTCCACTGCCAGACTTCTCATAATGAAATAAAAGTTCTCTAACTTAGTTTGTTGCTTCATAGTCGAGCTTTGTGCTCCTCGATCGCGTGACCTGTATGACACATTGACCCGTCTGAGAGTGAGTCACCTTAAAAACATCCATAACGTTTTTACCATCCTTAAAATGCAAGGTTTTATGGTTATGAAAATGAAACAGTGTTTATCTTGCTTTATCTTGTGTGCAGCCGTGGGCCAGTTAGGTAATTGGTTTATTGCGTGAAACCAGTGACACAGACAACTCAAATTTACAGCGATCATCTCGAGTTTATCAGAAGTGTTTCATTAGTCCAGTTCTACCTGCAGGAGTTCCTGGTTGTAACATGTTCTGCTGCAACACAGGAAATTAATTCATTGCAAACAAGTTCTCAGCATTTCACAACACGGAAAAAATCTGTGAAACTGCCGAGAAAATTGAGTCCTGTCACAGACGTCGAGCTCAAATAGACTCGAGTGTGAGAAATGTTAGATGTCAAGAGAAAATAATTCTGTGAGAGCAATCGACTTGCTACAGGGTCTGTCAGCTGACGAGTGGTCACAGCGCCGCTATGGGAGGAAAGTGCAGTTCACACGAGGTCTTGTTTTATCTCCTGCTGCATAACGGCATCACTCAGGACAGAGCACTCACTTTATCAGTGACTTTATTTTTCCTCGCTATCTTCTGACAATCAGCTTTTCCTACATTTAGTCATGATAATGGTTCAAAAAGCCCCTAAGTCCAGACGCCCGGAGAAAACCCTGCTTCAGCACCACGCTGCAACAGTTTAGGTTATAAATACTAAAAACTAATTTTTCCCAAAACGCAACCTCAGACCTTTTGAAGATTTGAAGTTGGGTTGAAGTGGTGGTGGCATTTTATTTATGATTGCAAGGCAGAAGTCTGTAAGAGGTTACAGCTGTGCTTTGGATACAGGAATGTTCTTGATGGAATGTGGAAAAACACTGGTGTGTGTCTGAGTAAGTGCGTGCGCATGAGTGTAGAGTAATGAAGTCATGTTAAAAGACACAAAGAGAGAGAGTGGGCTTTGAGCTCAGGAGGCAGGAACAGCGTATAGGTCTGAACGGGGGGTGTCAGGGGACAGTGGGACTAGTTGTCCTCACCAGTGAGCTCCTCCTCCCCAGTGGCCTTCTCGGCGATGGCGTCAAGGCTACGTCGGCCCCTGGACTCGGAGCCCGAGGAGCCGCCCGCTGCTCCGCCTTTACTCAGGTTACAGGTGAGCACGGCGTAGTGGATCTGCTTGAGGTTCTCCTGGACTTCACTCTTGGCATGCTTCAGCAGGTCTGCCTGGCCCTGAGGGGATGGAACCAAGTGTCAGAGAGATGGTGGACACAGAGCAGTGGCAGCTGTGGGCTCATCAATTTACAGTAACGATTTTCTAATGAACCACATCACTTTTTCAGTCATGCCAGTGACAGGAAACCAGAAGGATTGATGAGGACTAGAATCTCAGTATTCAGTAGTAGCTCATGTCTCTTTAAAGCCCCCCCCATCCCAATAAAGTCTTCCAGCACGTTCAGGAACAGTCGGCCTCTGCTCTAGCTGGACCTGGATGTTAGGGGGTGAGCCGGACCAGCTGCAAGACGTGCATTATCCAAATGTCGGGCATCGTGTCAAGGGACATCACGATGAGGAGAAGGTGTTGGCCCGACTACTGACGAGGAGCTTCAGGAGAAGTGTTTCCTCTCAGGAGCTTGTTACAGAGTCATTTGAGCTTTTTAACTTTGCAGAACTTATTCACCAGAGAAGAGAAAAAGCATCAAATGACTTCTGACGTCTTTGCACTCACGTCACCTGCTCATTATGACACAACAAGTGTCTTCCTAGCTCCTGTTGCTACCTCCAGTAACAATGATTAACCATCAAACTGAAGACGTAATCACAACAACTACTACTTTCAGTTCAGAGACATATTAACATCTCCTGGAATCTGATATCAAACCTGATCATAACTGAAATCACTGCTTATATCAGCCACGACCTTTTCATGAACTGCTGACTTATAGACAATCTTAAATGTAGGTTTATTTAAAAACATTTTTATATAATGTGAACTAATCCTTTTAACGATGGAACATAACGTTGTGGATATAATACGTTAAATGCCTCCCACGCAGCGACAAGGAGTCAGTGAACATTTACACAATGTCGGGGTGAATCAACGTTTATCTCTGGAGTGCAGGCAGAACAACACAGTCCTCATCTTTAATAAGAAGTTTTATCTAACCCTGCAATCTGAAACTCTCTGTCCTATATCCTCTGGTTTTTATTTTGAAGGGCCTATTTGCAGCTCCTTTCATTTCAGCTGCAGTTGGAAACCATTCTGTCGCACAGCCTCTAACAAGACCTGTCACATAACCAGAATAATGGTGAAATGTTCATGAGAGAGAATCGCCCGAGGCCCCTGACCCTGTGCTCTGACCTCCTGCGACCGTCAGCGCCCTGCAGCGATATGAGAAGTAACACATTTCAAATTACCGAGTCCCTGTCGCAAACACCACACTGGGCACTGGAGTTGTGGCTGATCTGAGTCGAAACCCTCACCTTCAGGATGGTGATGTTCCACGTGAAGCTCTCCACCGCCTTGTGCAGCTTCCTGCCCTTCAAGCCCTCCTTCGTGGCCAAGTCCTGGAGGTTCTCGTGAAACTCCATCGCTGAAAGAGAAACAGACACCAGTTAAAAGTGTTGCATTCATCTTTGTGGCCGGACTTCACGTCGGTTTGTCAAACCGAAGTGTGGCGGCGAGGTGACAGGTCCGGGAAACACATTAGAGCTTAGACCCTGGCATGTACTGTCAACATGTCACAGTCGACTGCTGCAGCAGACGTACACAGACTCTGAGGCTGTGGAGGACGACTCCTCTCTCCTGACTGCAGATCTGCAGTGTGAGAGGGGATCACAGGAACTGCTGTGGTGCAGGAGTCAGCTTTAAAAGAACATATCTGAACAACTTAAAGCTAAGAGTTCAATTTAAGGGCTTTTTCACACCTTAAAGTCCAGAGTAAGGTTAATGTCTTTGGGACATTTGATCCAATTAGCTAAAAGGAAAGCAGCTAAAGCCTCTTGAGATGGAGCACAACCAGGTGAGAAACGGGTGCTCCATGATTTCAGTGTTCCCAGAATCAGATTAATTAATCTACATTGTTACATTAATATTTACTGTGCTGTGTGTTGATGTGTGCCCTCCTGCAGCACTTCATTAAATTTGAAATCTAAGTCCCGGGGTGAAATGTGAGTGAGCGGCTGATCCCATCAAGGTATTAATGGGCTGTCGAGAGAGATGAGCGAGTATAAAAACCCGGTGAACCTGTCAAAAAAAAAAAAGGAGAGAAAGCACAGACGCTTGATAAAACACAGGAGGAGAAGACAACTAAAAAAAAATGAAGGAAGCACTGAGGCAGGAGGAGAGAGTGAGTAAAGCTCCCAGGAAACGGAGAGAGAGAGAGAGAGAAGTGAAGGAGAGAAGCTGTGGAGGCAGACAGACATGACGTCCTTTCACTGTGGATCAGCATCAAGCATCGAACAGAGGAGGGATCTGTCTCCCGAGGAGGTTTCCCCACCTCCTCCCTCTATCTCTTCCTCCCTCTCTTTCTCTCTCTCCCTCTGCATGACTGAGTCTGAGCCAGGACATGTTTAATGTTCAGTGTGCTTTATGGCACGAGCACTGACACAGCAGCAACAGGCAGCCCTGGCCTGTGAGGTAAATAAACCACAGAGAGAAAGAGAAAGAGAAAGAGAGAGAGAGAGAGAGAGAGAGAGAGAGAGAGAGAGAGAGAGAGAGAGAGACAGAGAGAGAGAGACAGAGAGAGAGAGAGAGACAGAGAGAGAGAGAGAGAGACAGAGAGAGAGTTCCTGATACGCACATGTCTGCATAACACACGTCTGCACTGGGAACTACCCAGTTTGTTAACTGGAAGCGTTGATATCTAGAGTCTGTACTGGGGGCCCTGTTGGTACTGTTGCTATGGAAACATGGTGTGCACGTGAGGCAGGAAGAGAGAGAGAGGGGGGGGGGGAAGAGAGAGAGAGAGAGATCCCTTCGCGGCAAATCATCCTAATAGGTGTGGGACTGGGTTGTGTCAGTGCCTCTCAGCTGAAGACACGAGTCTGTTAACAGACCTCGGGCTGGAACACAACCTCAAGCAGCCGAGAGAATTTACTACCAGGTCGCACACGTTTGTCATCGTTGAACCAGACATCACAACGCTGCACACAAAACACAAACGCAACTTCACCTTTTACATTTCCTGTGTTTCAACCATCAAGCAAAGATAATGTTTATTCAATTTCACAATCTGTAAGTACAGAGCCGCCGCTGCTGCTGCTGCGCACGTGAACCATGACTTTGCTGAAAAATGGTGCACAGCTTCCTCTTTCTGCTACACACTCAAACACACACACAGACACACACAGACACACACAGGAGGTTGCCTAGTAACATGTTATGGAGTCGGGCAGAGGGAAGGCGTTTCACTGAAGACTGTGAGGTAATGCTGCAAGACGGCAGCTGTACAGTAAAGACTCTCTCTCTCTCTCTCTCTGAGTGTAAATGCTACAGTAAAGCATCTCAGATACGATTAGCATATTCTGAATTATTCAGTTGATTGATTATCGATCATTCGTTAAACCAGATTTGATCGAATCCACTCACACCACTGAATCTGAGAATCACACAGAACACACATCGCTTGACAGTTTCAAACATTTACATGATGAAATGTGAAATTTAAAGAAAAGACTATAAACTCATATTGGAGATGGTGAAATTAGTAAAGAGCATTTTGCCGATCAAAAATAACTCAAATTGAAATGTAAGAATTTGCTGCTTTTGTTGGTCGCACAACCACAATATAATTAAATTGTCCTTAGTTTACAAAACATCAGAAAAATGGCAAACGATCAGTGAAGAAAATGAAAAGCAGATTATTGAAAAAAAAGGAAATACTTGCTGTCGTGGAAATCTATAATGCAGTGGCCTACATGCTGAAGGAGCAAAGAACAAAGACGGCGTTGCACTGTGTGATCTCAGGGTTTCCACACATCTGATGTGTTTCAACATCGGTAACACAAACACTCGCTCCTTGCTTTGGAAAAAGAAACCTGTCGCTTCCCTCTGCACAGCGTCAACACAACAACCATCGTGTTGCACTCGGCACACAACGACCACACAACGACGTCTTGTGTACTCATCTAATTAGCCTGCTCAGCCATCGAGCTGGACTCACTAATTGGAAGCGGAGTGACTGTCGGCTGAGGGAAGTGACATCCGTGTTTGAGCAGCAAACACCTGAATGTGTTCTCTGACACTGCCTGTCTGTGTGCGTGTGTGTGTGTTTGTGTGTGTGTTTCCTTTGGGAAGGGGGGGGAAGCTGATGTGATGGATAATTCACAACTTTAATAGCTGTTGCTGCTGGAAGGTTCCGCCTGCTGTAAAGGGGGAATTGGGTTTGTACTGACCCAGTTTCCCCACAACAGACAAGTGCATGAAACCACAACACACACACACACACACACACACACACAGAAACACGAGTGCACACACAGACCGCAAGGATGAAAATGTGTCAGTTCAGGGTGAAAAATAATGTTCAAGCTCATCACTTCTCCATCTGTTGTGTCCTACTTCTCAATTGTTAGCTGTTGAAATGTGTCCGGCTGCTTTTAGGTAATAATCAGACATGATGATGCTTTGAGCCTCGCAAAGCTTCTGTGGAAGGTTCTGAATAAAAAGGTTGGAGTTACACTTGTTTCCATGTGGAGTAATAATTCACTCTGTGCTGCAAATGATAGTTACATCAGATCCTGAGGTTATTGTCTCAATATACTGGTCGTGAAAATTACCACAATTATTTGAATACATTGAATATTAGTATCATGTGAAGCAAAAAGGATTTTTGGGGTCAGACATTGATATAAGGGAGTAGAAAGTTACTTCTCTGATACTAATATATCCGATACTGATGAATGTGAAGTTTTTATTAGCCAACAATAAATCAATCAGGCAAGTCATGCCAAATTAAAATACCAAAAAAATCGATTTCCTATTAAATCATTTGTTTCTTTCGGCCATTCTGATCCACGCTCCAATATATTAGGATATTATTGTTTAGTAGTATTTTGAATTAATTTGGAAAACAAAAGAGAGAAATCACTACACAAGCTTGAAATTGACTGTTCTATGTTTTGATCTGTTATAAATAATTATTTTGTTAAACATTCAGCGAAAAACGAATATAACGACAGATTTCCTGATAATTAAATGTAATTGTGTGAAGACGACCGGCTGATGAAGCAGATAATAACTCCTTCAGTCTTTGAATGATTTCAAATAGAGAAGTTATGTTCAGATGAGCAACAGGTGGAACTGGAGGCAGCACAATGCAACATTCACTCTCTAAATCACACAACGTGTAATATTAATGTGTCGAGTCAACATATTTGCCAACTTGTAATTGTAAATATTATCGTACTGTAGATCTGTAAACTGCCAAACCGCCGGTGGCCTTGAGAAATAGAATAGGAAGAGATGCTCATGAACGCTGCACAGATGAAAAGGGGTCATTATGGCACAGTTCACACAGCGGCCATTTCAAAATTACACAAGCAAACCAATGAGTTCAGTCACTCCCTTCTCCTTTATCTGGTATTTGTTCAGGGCTGGAACGTGGTGGACAAAGTCCTGCTGTTCTCAGATCTGCCAAGACAATTGCCGATGAATATTTTATAAAGGCATCCATCTGGAAACCAATAAAGCTGAGCCACGGTAATGATGGTCCATCTTTGCTCCCTTGCACTCTCGCTTGGCGCTTCCATGGGTCAGACTCGGTGATAAATCAGCTCTCTATGTTCCTTGATGGATCCCTTACGGCAAAGTGCTGCATTATGAGGCACATTAATCTCTAAAGAGAACTCTTTCTCGTTACCAGAGTTTAGCTTTGATCTCTGCAGCACGTTTCAGAGAACAAGAAGTGTCACTGAGTAAAGACTGAACGTGGGTCGGACTGACACTGACCGGAGAATAAAGCAATCTGCAAATTATTGAGCTTCACTGACGAGCAGCAAATCAAACGAGGGGATTGACCTGATCCCTGACCACATCATATTAACATGTGGGGGCTCAATAAACATATAAAAGGAGACATATCATTTATAAATACAACATTCTCAAATTTCTCCTTTGATAATTAGCTCGATACTTCCTATACGTGGTTGAAGTGGTTGACCAATCACAGTGGGAGTGGGAGAGCTGGCCAATCAGGGGTAGACGGAGGCCTTAGAGAGACAGGAGCTCAAACTTAGTATTTTCTCAACAGTTGGGTATACAAACCTTTTCAAATTAAAATTATGAGCATGTATATTAGCAAAATGTGTCTCCTTTAAATTCACATGAGGGTGTAGCTGCGTGTTTTGTGGAAAAAGCTATTGAGCTACCGTCTGTTAGCTGTGATGTCAATCTCAGGTTCACTCATCTCTGAACCTTGAACCAAACCTTGTACTTAAAATACAGCACGGGGGGGGGGGGGGGGGTGCTCCAATTCAAACATGAATCGAACGGTAATTCCACTCTCCTGCAAATAGGCCAAGTATAATCAGCTCTACCCAATCTCTTATTGATTTAACTGTGTCTTGTAGCATTGGGGAGACGAAGGAGCTGCAGGCAAACATTCGGCAGCTGGTTAATACTGTCGGGCAAACGCAGGCTTTTAGGGTTTCTCTCTCTCTCTCTCTCTCTCTTTTGCCGTCTCTTACCTGCTTTTTGCGTTTGTAGGATTCGGTCATATATCCCCTCATAGGTCTCCAGGAGCACCCGGCTGGTTTGGATCACCTGAAAGCAGACAAAAAAAACATATTGTTCACATTTGCGTTCATTTTCCACATCAGCAAGAAGTGGCATTCCACAACAAAGCAGGGAGCAGTCTGGCTCTGCTGGCCGGCTGGTGTCTGTCCAGGGAGGGCTGTGAAAAACAAGCTGTTATTGCAGGAGCGCTTGTGGGCGAGGGAAGGAGACACAAGCAATTAGGATGTTATCCTTTTTCTTTCCAAATTGGAAGTGTCCTATATCTAAAAAGGTACGTGTCAGACCTGCTGCTCGGTGTGGAAAGCTTCTGTTACGACAGATCCTCGAAGTTGTTTGATAAACATGAAACGTTAAACCTAAGAGGTGCGAAGCCTTATGAGTCATGCCACTACTGTGCTACCCGTGAAACCGCAGCTGTGAATGATGCTAAGTTTAGCTCCTCCACTGTTGTGCTCGGCCTTAATTGAGTGCACAATCTCCTCTGACTTGCAAACTGTTAAAACTCTCAGGGTGGCCGTTAGAGCCGACTCAAAGGCTTTGGGAATCCATTTATTATATCCAGACACCGCATCCTCCCCACGCTGCTCTGAAAAGAAAAAAGAAATAAAAACCCTCTCTGGCTGTTCAGAGGCATTTCAGGAGGTTAATGATGCATGTGTAGCCTTTCACAGACAGGTCAACAAGCACGGAGTGAACAAGGTGGCTCGCAAACCATCTGGATCTCCCCCCCCCTGAATATTCCAGTAATGGCTTAATTGTCTCATCTGAAGGAGATGATATTCAGTTAATGCCCGTTTGCTATCCGGGGCCTTTATGTTCGCGCCGTTGTTTTTAATTGACATGTACATTTACTCGGTACACTCCCTAAGTGCCCTAAGTGCAGTGCAAGGTTGTGCCACGCAGACCTAGCCGCCCAGCTCAGCTGCCAGGACGACAGGAAAAAACACTATTTTTATTCAAGCTCAGTGTAACAAAGCCACTGAGTGAGAAAAGAGCCGCTGCCCCTGAGATCGATCTCTGGAGCTCGCCGGCCGTGTGGCTGACCACAGGGAAAAGAACGAGTGGTGGGAGGTGTAAAAGGCAAGATGGAGGGCATAAAGAGAAAAGGGAAACTTCTATTAGTAGCAAAAGTGAACAGTTGGTAATGTCCTCTTGAGTAGAGAAGGTGGGTTTTATTACAGAGAAACAGCAATTATCTACATAATATTATAAATATTGACTGATATTAACAGTTTTTATAACTTTGTTCAATTCATTTAATGTTATTTGGGATTTGGAGTTGCTACTGTGTAAGAGAAGTGCTGTTTGAATAAAATTGACTGTATACATGCATGTCCAACAATGTTTGAAAACTGCCACGTTTTCTCTGGGTCACATGTTTCGCTCGTCTCTGTGAATCATACGCTGTGATTTATTTAGAGTCGAACACATTGTCCTGATGCTGGAGATTCACTGGAGCATCAAACGTGTATTAATCCCCCCCCCCACACACACGTGCACCAGCTCTTCCTGTCGGAGCACTGTTTGCTGAAAGCTGCAAAGCAAAGCTGTTTCCTTGTTTTGTAAAAGTGAAAGTAAATTCTTACTGATGTGTTTCTGAGGAAAAACGTCATCAGTAAGAACCTGTTGGATCAGATGCTGCTGATAATGTTCTTCACATTAAGTGTGTGAACAGTAGGAAAAATGTAGAATGACATGAGTTGTCCTTTAGGAGCGATTGTGGAAGGATGATCTCTTTTTGCATCCTTCTCATCAACGTACTGAATTATTATAAAAAAAAAAAAAATCACCGTTCAGCTCTAAATCCCCATTTTAGCAGAATCAGTGAGGAAATGAAAAGGCGAAGACATTTTTCTAACGCCAATCCAAACATCCTGTGTTTTCTTTTCTGAAAGGCCGATGACATAAGACTCCATCATGTCGTGTGCTTCACGGGGGGACAGACGCAGTCTCACAAACCCATGTCGTGAATCACCATGTTAGGCTACAAGCGCTCATGACTAAGTGATTGTGGCTGCCCGTGTCACTCTGCAGCTGCAGTGGGGGGGGGCAAGTCGAGCTGTCGCACACACTGTGATTACCGCCCTGATGGGTGAAGAAATTACAGCTCCGGTGGCACATGAAGCATCTCATTTAGGAGGCACATTCTAAAAAGGTAGGTGGGTGCACTGTGCCCCATCTGCACACTAAACACTACCTACTACAAGTGCTGGTGCGGGTTGTATTATTATCATTAGTAGCCGCACTGCAGGAAAAAGCACAGGGATGCTCATTTATTTTTCAAGGTGATGTAAGATGAGTAATTCCATTGTGCACTGGACCATTAAAAACTCTAAGAATGGATTATTTAACACAACAGACCTCAACTGTGTGTCGCATGAATAATAGCACAACAGAGAGCTGATGCACAACTACAGTATTTCAGATGTTTTCCCAAATACCACGGGGGGAAAACATGATACTGGATTATTGCCAAGTGAAGAAATGACTAACACATGGGTTTCATTATCTCCATGGTTCAACGCGACAGAGATTTCATATTTTCTCCATCTACCAAATGCGGAAACCGGACCCTGTTATCTAAGACCATAGATGTCATCGTGCTAAATCTCTCTCTTCCTGCTCATAAATGGCCAGGGACCGAGACCCAGATTCTATTTTTTGCCAATTCGGAAGTGAGAGCCTGGTTCGTCCCACTGGTGGATTTTGACCCAGTGCCTGAATTTCTGATTTTGTATTGTCCCATACAGTATTTACAACTCTTTAAGTTTTTCCACTCTCCTCTTTTCATTTGCGCCTCCGTGCTCGTCAGCTCCTCGTCTCTCCGGGCACTCGTTGGCTGATCAAGGCCCGAAGCTTCGAACCACTTAAGCCCTTGCTCTTAATTTATTCGACTTTGCTCCCCAAACACCCGTAATTTTCTCCTTTCTTCCCCCTCCAACTCAATTTTCCCTACCACTCTTTCCATCAGGGCCAATTACCTCCCCCTCCACTGCAGAGTCTGGATTGAGCAGAGGGGTCACCTTAATCTGTCTTCGTCTTGAGTCTTTCCATCAGCATCCCCCTTTTTCAGATGCTTATCTCTGAGAGGGATGAAGAGTGTTGTGAAAATAACTCTGTTGGGTGTAAATACCACTTCATTGTGTCCTTGCTGGAAACATAATGCTGCAACCAAAAGGATGTAAATATCCGATAAGACAAATTAATTACTGGTTGCAAAATTATTCAAAGTCGTTCACTTGTAGCTCTACTCCGTCATAGCGTGAGGAGAATCAGGGTCAGAGAACAGGATGTGATGGGGATAATGGTATTGTCTGGGAATAACCTCGATGGCCTGTTGCATAACTTGCGGATATTGATTTTATTACTTAACAGAGCTCTGGCCCCATTACCCAACCACCACTGTGTGTCCCCATTAAGACCAGTAAAGCTAAGGTATTGATTTGAATGGAATCAAAGCTGGTTTGGTAGGTTAGTTCTCTTCCATTCCATTGTAACTGTGAACCACTGCCTAATACCCAGTACACTAGGGCTGCAAGATATCAGTAAACTAAATACTAAATATTTAAGCCCCCTTCACTTTTTCCTTGAAGAGACATTACCCTGCCCATTGAGAGACGAACTCCTAACTGCAACTTACCATTTCATAGGTTGTGACGACCTTCTTGAGGACCTCTGGCAGCAGGCCTTGTGGTTCCAGCTCAGGGTACTGGTCGGCGAGGTTGAACAACAGAATGGGAGTGACGTCGGGTCCAGCCAGTCGAGGGGACAAGGCCAGGATGCACTGCTTCAGGTTAGCCACAGCTGAAAGGCCGCACAGCTCTTTAAAGGACACTATGGCATTCTGCAGAGAGACGAGAGAAGTTAGAGAGAAGCATGGGCCTGCATAGAGTTATACTGGTTTGCACAGACATGCCAATAAAAACAAATATCTGAAGCCATAACCATCAGTTACAGTGTGAAGAGAGAGTAACTTAATATTCCATGTTACTTAATTCTGGCATTCATCTAAATAAAACATATAATCATAACTAAGACGCTGTGAGAGGAAGTGACCGCAAGTTCACTAATAACCTGGGAGAAGTTTCATTTTTGTGAGTCACTCACAAGCACTCAGACAAACTGGACTGACACCAGTGTCACATGGAAATGGGAAAAAGCTCACACACACACACAAATCCTAACCTTCCTGTGAAGAGGCCAAATTTAAACCCAACACAAACAACCGAAGGGACAAACTGTGTCAGGACTGCCGGGATGTGTTATATTCTCAAGGCCAGTGGCTTATTATCACACAATGACTGCAATATAAACAAGGCGACCGAAAATAAATCCCAATGCGATGCCTGGAGAGACACAACATGGGACCGACCACAGAGTGTTGAGCGACTCCTGTGCAGCATTTCTCACAAAATGTATTATCTTTCTTTACGGAGACTGTGAATGAGCAGGTATGTTATACATTTACACATAAAAGATAGTATTAAACTGTTTTCATGATGTTACATGTACATGTTCAATGTGAGGGGGAAGAGGTTCAGGGCGACACTGGGTTTGTGTGGGTCAGGGTCTCGTGGTTAAAGCTAAAGGACACTTTCATCATTTGTTGTAGCATTTTAACATGATTATTCTTTACCTCTTCCATTCTGCTGTATCTGTTTCAGATTTAAACATTAGAAGTTATTGAAATCTATGACATGCCGTTCAAATGGGACTCATCCTAATGCACATTATGACGCAACTTGCCTGCATCTGTTTTGAGGGTTGCACAACACATGGCGGCTAAATCGAATCAGATTCAGTCGAGCGCGGTGGTGACGTGTTTCTCTTTCGAAGGAGGAAGCCTTATTTTTTAGATGGTCAAAATTCTTTGTAGTAAATATGGTTATAATCTTACATTATATAAGTTTGACTTGAGGGTTCAGATTTTGGCTCTTCTCATGCAAGAAGACAGGGGGGGGGGGTCTTGCAGTCAGCACATACATTTTAGATCTTGAAGGTGCATCCACGGGGAGAACACAAGCAAACCAAATGCATTTGAATTTGAATTTCTTACCTGCATGTTCTCTCTGAGGTCCGTTGCCTCCCTAAGTGGCAGGATGGCTGTTTTGAAGACATCATCCACAGCCTTGATCAATAGCACTCTCATGCTGGCATACTCCCTGCTCCTCTTGGCCTTCCGTACAGACAGTCCCCTCTTGTGTGGCTTACCGCCTCCTCTTCGATTGGTTATGGCCACGTGAACAAACAACAAGGTGTGTGGCAGAACTTCCCCCGTCAGAGACTGCAGCGGTATATGACGGAACCCTGGCTGGAGACACTCGAAGGGTATTGTGTACTGGCCGATGAATTCATCCCCGATGAAGTCGTCGTCTAGCACCACGAAGCGCACCATTGCGAGCTCCGGGAGGTTTATCTGAAACTCAAAGCTCTCGTCGAAGAGAGGGTTGTCCCCGTTCTGGTTGACTGTTTTAGTCCTTTGTTCAGCGCAGTCAGCCGGGATGCCGTGTATCTCCACGTACACGTAGGGGTCTACTACGTCTCCTTTGGCACCTGAGCCTTTGGGTTTCGGGAAGTTTTGTCCACTGATGATCTTCATGTGCAAGAGCTGTGGAGAAACGCCAGGCACAGAATCTTTAGTGTTGGCACTAAAATAAGAAACCTGCTCCCTCATGATGGCTGGACGCAGCACATAGCCGCAGTTCCCATTCTGACGGAACCAGCCAATGTTTAGATCCATCATCAGGCCTGGAGTCTGGTAGTTCATGGCTACAATCTGGCAACCGCACTTCCAGAAGTCTTGTGGGTTCATGTTGCTGGAGTCGATCCGCATGGGGCTCGGGTACACCCGTGCCAGGAACTTCTTGTTATAATTGACAAAGTCACCAGGGAAGTCACTTGCATGGCGAGTGGCAAAGACCTCATTGAAGGAGCAGAGCTCCCAGTGCTTCTGACTCTGGAAGGACGTCGCGAAGTCTCTGAACTCCACAGACTTACACAGGGTCACCAGATCAGAGAGATCCTTGGACAGTTGGAATTTCTTGAGTGCGATGGTCTGTTGTTCCGCAGACTCGATGCTCATCCTTTGAGACATCTCCGCCCCTTCGTCCTCATCGGTCACCTCACCCTCCGAAGCAGTGCAGCTCGTACTCAGCTTCTTCCCCTTCAGCAGGATCTTTCCCTTCAGTTCCGAGGGAGAAGGGAGGTAACAGTCCTCAGGTTTAGGAGGATCCAATATGATCTTGTCTCCAAGGATCTTCTTCAGGTGCTGAAACATGACTCTCTGTTGCTTTAAGGAGCAGTGGTTTTCTAAACATAACATCAGTGGAAACTCGGATGCAACGAATGAATACTTGTTGATGACGTCGATGACGCTGCGAAACACGATCTGTGACGTCATCGTGTGGCCAGTGTAAATAACAGGTTCATTATCAGGCCCGTCCCATACGTCCAGCTCTACACTGCGGCAGCCCATCTTGAGAGCACGGATATACCCTGTCACATCTGAGGGACCTCTGAACTGATCTTCAATCAGGTATGTGTTGTGGGATGCATTGATGTAATAGTGGGACAAGGGCTGGTTCATGTCCTGGCAAACCAGTTTGTGTTCCGGGTCAAATATATGGCACTCTGGCGACATAACATAGTTGGTGAAGCCATCGAGGGAGAGCCAGCCCTTGAGCTGACCCTCCTTAGATGGTTCATATTTCTGAATCACCTCCAGGCTGATGTCTTCACTAACTTGAGCCATACCCTGCTCTGCCTCTAGAAATATCATCAAGTCCTTGGTATCCAGAAATTCTTTGTTGCTGGAGAACTGAACAAAGAGAAAGTAAATTTCTGGTCTGGTGCAAAGATCATGAAAGACCTCGATGAACTCGTCTTTGGTCACATCGGAGCCTGGTTTGTCCTTAGCTTTGTGAAGCTCCTTAAACTTCAGTTCTATTTTTATATTTTTAAGTCCCGGGTTCAGCTTCTTGACGAGCTGCACAGCGGCACATAGCGTTATATGTTTGCTGTTGTTACAGTCAGCCTCATCAAAGAGTTCCCCTAACCACGATGAGCGCATATTGTTCTGACTGCTCTCTATCATATTCAACGTGTGTTTCCCATAGGAGATGAGATACCTCAGTCCCGTTACCCATATGTTGGCTACATCTGCTGTGTTCGCCACCAGGTCCAGGGACTCGTAGTTCTCCCCGAAGATGACTGAGAAAGCACAGTCCTCTGATATCTGATCGTAGGTTCCATTAGTTCTAAAAGTGTCTGTATTTTTCCCAGTGCGGACCTCCTTGATGGATTTCACATCAATTTTGGCTTTTTCTGACTCCTTCTTCGATGGCTCCCACCTCAAAGACTGCATGTCAGCATCGAGGAGAAAGTAGCGGTGGTAAATGCGCGAGTTGGATCGCACTTTCTTCAGCTCAGAGCCATCCACCATGGCATTGATGCAGTCACTGGCACTGCTTATCTTCTTCTCGGTAGGCATGCTGCTGAATGACACGGTCTTCTTTCTCTCTTTGCGATGTCTGGAACCATCCTGCAAAGAAACAGGAGAACATTTTTCTGTAAATAAAAAGCTCAGAAACAGGAGTCTTTTCAGCTGTACAGAATCAGGTTTTTCTATTTCCCTGAAAGGGTTTTGCTCTTTATTTCTTCTCTTCTGATCGTTGAGTCTATTATGATATTTGATGCCCATTTACATTCTTATGATGTTCAATCTTTTACACATTTTTGATTTTAGAAAAATGCCTGTTATAGTTCAGTCTTTTAAGTCCATCAAATGTCTTTCACAATAAAATCCAGGATTAAATGTTTTGTCTTGCAGTTACAGCCAGGCAGTTGCTTATACTACAGAACAATACAGCCCAACACAACAAGCTGTCTGCTCTGATACAGTTTCCATGTTCAGTCCTTCCTTCCTTCCTGCCCCCCCCCCCCCCCCCCCCCCCCGCCCCCCCTGTTCGGTCTGAGCATTTGCTCTGTGGAATCACAGCAGCGACTTTTGTTGGGTGACTTCAGGTTCCTATCACTGTATATTGTAGAGACAGAACATGGAATCTCCCTGAGGAAGTATTGGCCACAGAAATCCAGACATCTACAGAAGCCACATTTCTGACATGTTGAACTAACCGTGCACTTCCCACTGTGGCAGGTTCCTTCAGCTCAGGGAACAAACTGTTTCACTTTTTAGATTCTTCAAGCTCATTTCTCAAATGTAGACCAGCCAAACCCGCAAACCATTGTTAATCACTTGGTGGCAGCTTAATGGTACCACTTGATGCAAAAAGAATGCATCACATTGTCAACAATACGATGTTGCCAAGTTGAGAATTCCTGACACTGCACTTCAGTGGAAACCCTTGACTTTTGTTTTCCTCAGGGATTTAATGAAATACTTGAATCCTTCACAGCCTCTCGTGTAATCAGACTCAGATGTTCACAACATGCTGACAGACACAAGATTCACAAAGATCACCGTGTCAAGGCAGGATGGGTAAAGCCACAGAATGATTGCCTGCTTGCATACATGATTTCCATGTGTTTGACTACGTAACGCATGAAGGAGCTTTCAACACATCCTCCCTGACATTTACGGCTCATGTATTTATAACATAAGCATAAATGACAAAGAAACATGACAAAACTCCACCTTCTCTGGTGACGGCATTTATAACAATACATTTGACAACACCAGCTGAGATAGATGAGTGTTGCTGTCCTTCTTTCTCATCTCTAATGTAATTTGTCCCCAGTCTGTCCTCTTACTGTCTCCTCTACAGCTTTGTTGACTGCCATGGCTGAGCAGTGGTTATTAGAGTAAATACAGACTGACTTCTGGGCTATGTGTCACGTACATACTTCATTGCATTTAGACAGGATGCAGCACAATCAGTGGTTACTGACCACAGTGCAGCTGCAGACAGAATAGCCTCAGTCAGATGGTTTGTTTGTCTGAGCAATTAATTTGTCATAGTAGATGACATATAATAATAAAACTTGCTTGATTTGAGCAGAGCCTCAAATTCCCGGGAAAAACATCTCAAACCCGATAACATCTTATCACACAGATCCTGGGAAGCCTTTCAGTCTATAACTGGAATTAAACCCAAACAGTTATTTCTTAGAATTAATAAATCATTATACATATAATATTTTATAACAATAAGGTATTGCTAAACACAGACCGTGACATGATAACCTGGATTGGAGGGATCTCCCACTTCTCTGTGAACCATGGGTGTGCCATGTCGAGTTAAATGTAAACACATTAATCACATTCTTAAAACTTAAAACCTAAATGCATGACTGCAGATAATCCTTATGATCTGGTCAAGAATGTTTTCATGTTAACCTTGTGTTCACATATTACTGATGGAATGTGTCTACTTCCTGCTTTATTACCTCAGGATTTCCCCCGCTTCCTTTACAAAAAGAAAAATACAATACTGCACATAAACACCGCGTGTTATTGTTTCCTGAAGGCGCCATTTCTTTTGCAACAGTCCTTTTTCTAGGGGAAGTAAGGTAAGCACGGGTATTTCCTTTTGCCGTAAGTTGTATTACTCCTTAAAAAGGTACTTATAAGACAAGATCCCCATTATCAGGTTGACTATTTATAGTCACATCAGATCCCTACCTTATAGGGTGCATATTCTCCTATACACAAATATCTCCTCGGTTAATCTCGGTTCCTTGGAGTTCAATAATAAATACCGAGTCAACCAGGATTAAGATTTTTAGAGCCAGACCAAAGCACATCCCCAAAACAAGTTATGAAAGCAGAATACCTGAGATGCTCAACTAACATCAGCTCACACAGACCTGATTAAGACCTTGATATGTACAGCTAAGATCAGGTTTGTTGTGTTTTAGCAGAAGTAGGACGGATTACCCTTGAGGTTTTATGGCCTTTTACTGGTCATCCAGGGTCGAGGGTTTACCTGCATAATCTGACTGGAAGCGCATTTAAGTCCACAAGCTATCGTGATTATAATACAGTAGGAGCTGGAAAGTACTAAAGAAGAAAACTTGCTTTAATGTGCTCGTTATCCATAACTGGGTTCATTTTTCTTTTTTAGTTTATGCTCAGAGAGGAAATGCCTTGTTACATTTTTAAAGTGTCAGTAGCATTTAACAAGAGTATCAGACTATCTCATAATGAAGAAATAAATATGACTGGTAATCCTGGTTGTCTCCTCCTGACAAGGGGACGTTAGTTATAAGCCTTAGCTGTTCCAAAAATACGTTCTGTGTGATTTAGAGCGTCTGCGTTGAGTTAGTGGAGAAGACGGAGAGAGACTCGAACAGAGGAAGAGGGGACGAGGAAGCGAGAGGCAGAGAGAATGACACAGAAAGTGAGACACAACATGTCCAACTGCTCGCCGATCCCCGTAGGAATCCAAATCCTCTAATGGCCTGAATCCTGCATTTTTCCTCCTGGCTCACTGAGCAGTTAGGAACTGTCAGAGCCACTGAGGGTATCACAGGGGACCCATTATGCCTGGCTCCTTTGTTCTATCTACAGCCCCCAACAACAGGCAGCCTGACTCACCTGAATCACATCGCTTCAGACAGGAGCAGATCACAGCTCCACACCAGGGTTTATCAATAAAGGTCATGGTTTCAAAGGGAAAGTACAAATGGTGCAAGTGAATGGGGAAAAAAAATGTGTCTCTCTCGTTAGACAGTGTGGTTTAGAGCCGAAACAATACAGATTATTGGAATATTATTTTATATTTATATTTTATATTAAATTGAGATTATAAACAGATTTTTGGACTGCATGTACCCACTTAAACATACAGCGGGGTCCCTTTCATAATACAGGGTTCATACACATTTTGACCAATCGATTTCCATGACATTTCCATGACTTTTCAATAACTGACCGAACATTTTGTGAAATCTCTGTGTATATGCGAAAAAGTTACAAAACCAACAATGAGAATTCAAAGGCATACAGTATATGCCTGCTTATATTATGAGCATATTTCTTTAAAAGCATATGAATTATTTAAAACTCGTAAATGAACAACATGAAAGTATGAATATGATTTCTCAAATCTGTCCATGACTTTTACAAAACTTTTGGGATTTAATTTTTTTCCATGACATTTTCAAATTCCATGACTTTTCCAGGTTTTTCATGACCGTAGGAACCCTGATAATATGAAATTCTGTGGAGTAATAATAAGCAAGAAGATCTCTCGCATCAAACTACCACTGAGAGTTAATTTCCAAGCTGCATCATTAAATAACATGACTGTGTTCACACCGCCTGATGTGTTCATCGGGCAGAGGAGGCCAAGATGAAAACAAGTCTTATGTGTGAAAGTCTTACGGAAGAGTAACACTGTGACAAAGCTTTGGAGGAATGACAAAAAAACAGGAAGTAAATGAATCACAAGTATTCTCACTGGTGACAGTAAGGAAGAGGAAATGCATGAATCAATAAAAGGCGGTTCAGTCGAGGACATTAAGCTCTTGCGTAAACTTTTCAGAAAGGGCGATAAGTCGCGCTACAAACTCCAATCACTTTAACACAATCAATTCACACGAGCACCAACATATGAAGATTAGGAGTCAAGGCTTAGAGGATGAAGGGAAAATCATTTTTAAATTAACCTTTACAGCTTAACCAATTTAATTTCATTTGGGTGTATTGTTTGTTCCGTTGATCATTACCTAAATGTGAGATTATTAAGACAAAGACGCTACAAATGACTGTACAGTCATTGTTCACCACATAATTGTATCAGATAAACAATATTCCGGTGAAGGGCTTGTTGTTTGATTATGAAAATAGCATATGGACTCTCTGTTCTCCAGCTGCACTGCAGTCAAATCCCACAGGAGGTTTAAATCTGCCGAAGGGCCCAGATGCTGCCGTTCTTTACCATATAATATCAGTTGTCGGTCAAATGAAGTGTGAAGAAGGTGAATACCCGGGGACTATACTTTTAAAGCTGAACAAACAGAAATGAGTGGAGCGTGGCTATTTGGGGAACACTGCGGTCGTGACCAAGAGTTAGTCCCCAGAGCTTCGACTGAAGCCGACACTAAAGGAGGAGGGAGCCCAATTTATTATAAGACTCTCATTTATTTATATTTTTTAAATCATGTGTATATCTGAGGGTTTTTGACTGATGTAATGTCACTGACACAATCACATGTTGTACAGTTGACACTAAAGAATAGCACTCCTTACTCACTAGATTATCTGAAACCTTAAAACAAACCTATTTTACTGCTAACCACTGCTTCCTGGATATGCATGAGTGATGATCAAGTCAAAAGAGACATTGAGACACATGTTGTCAATAAATTCCAGAAAAGTCCCTATTCTCACTTTCCCGACTTCTGAAACGATGCCAGAAAGATGTTCATTCGAACATATACTCCACTGTTCTTACTCACAAAAAATTAACTTAACCAGAGGGGGAAAAAGTTCCTGTTTCTACATCATCAGCTTTTAATGTTCTGGCTCTAGGCTTTGCGAGCAATCCTCTCAAGTTCTCAAATATTGATTGAGCCATTACCCAGTTACAGTATTCATTTGTTGATTCAGTAACATTATTTAGAGCCTTTACACAGTGTTGATGGTTTATTAGCGTGCATGCTTATGGCCTATGAACCACAGGAGCATGCTGGATATCGTCTGTGACACTGAGGCCAGTGTTAGGTTTCTTTATACTGCTGTGGATGGAAGAGGGGGAAACACAATCACTGATCTCTCATCTCCAAATGTTACATTTTAAAAGAAGAATAAAGCATTTCCACTTTTCTAACTCTGTGGCACTTGTTTATTTTGTCCTGCACGTTAGCTTTAACCATGATCGTCCAACCCTCTATTTTCCAAATCCTTTCCCGGGTGCTGTGAATGAAACAGGACTTTGAATTTCAACCAGCAAGCTGAGCAAAAATGGCATTTCGAATCATTATCAGTAGTATTTCTTATTTCCCAGTCTTCTGACTACAAACACCCACTTATAATCCTACCCAGGACCAATCCAGGGTTAAGAACCACTGACCCGCACTGGGAAGGCAAAAGCCAATGGGATATTGGAGATTGTCACAGTTTTTAAATTAAACTCTATTGGCACGTGAAGAAACCTATGCCTGTCCTTTACTCAGGTTGAGACTGAGGCTTGCAAATGGTTCAACCATATTTTATTTTTTGTTCGTCTTTGCCCTTAAAACTGGATAATTCTCATGTCTGTGTCCCAACCTCAAGGGTTTATGACAGATTAACTGGCAGAATCCATCCGGGTAAAAAGCCTGATGCATGAATGACGTTTTTTCTCGATTAATCTATTATTTTCTCCGAGGTCAGACTTCCGAGCACTCACACAACATTAATGTCGGGTCAACGCTGCCATTGCTGAAAATGATCCGATTCAGATTCTGATCAGACCTCGGCGGAAGAAGGATCCAGCAAAACCATCACGTCACAGTTCAGAAGAGAGAGGAGAGAGAGAGAAAGCGAGAGAGAGAAAGCGAGAGAGAGAAAGCGAGAGAGAGAGAGAGAGAGAGAGAGAAAGCGATCAGGCTCATCAGAACACAGTGTCTCTTTGGTGCCAGTTACATAAATCAGCGTTTCAAAATTGTCAGTGTTGCAACAGCAGCTTCACTGAGCTTCAACCGTGAAAACTCTCAAGGCTGAAGAGCGATGCAAGACAAAGTTAAAGCACAGGGAATGATACCAAAAAAAAAACGGGCATGTTTAATTCAATTTTAATCCAATCGACTCAGAGTAGTGGAAAAGTTTACATGGAAAAAAGGTCAATAGTCTCATTGGTGTTCATGTAGGGATTTAAATACAGTCAATAGCAATATCTTAAAAGTTATCATAGTGCTATATTTCCATGATTCAGTATATATTAATTATGAAAGAGAAATAGAATAGATGTTAGTTCAAGCTCCCAGAATTGCAGTGGCCTCAGGTTGTGATTTCCTATGACAGCTTTCCTGTTCATAAAGTAAACAAGAACAAGTTTGTCATTGAGATCAGATTACAGAGAGGGAGAGGACCTCTGTAAACTGTTTTCTCATGGTTGACCATTACATGGAAAGTTTAATTAAATATTAAAATACTTACTGTACAGGAAATGGGAGCGGTTATGGGAGCGGTTTTCCAAAGAAACCAAATTTAAACACTAATATGACAATGAACACCGTGTGACTTCCAGCTGTGACTAACACTTTCTGCTAATTGTTTTATTTTTTTCAAGAAACGATAAAAGAAATTTGACCGTAAATCATCTGAAAAACAATGACAAGCTGTCATCACTATTCCTAGAACACAATATAATATCACCACCACACTTTGAGTCCAAAACTATAAACAGGTTATTATAATGTTACGACACAGAAAACTGCAATTATACACATTTAGAAGCTGGAACCATTAAAAATATCTTTTCTTCCTTTTGCAGCTCTAGTTTTCTGCAATTACCATTGAAGTATTCAGTATCAGCATACTTACAGTGTGGATTATGTTAATTATGCATCAGCACATTAGAACAGCTAAACCCTGTTAAAACCCTGAACACACAATCTGGGCCCGACGGTCAGCCTTGTGCTTCCACTCAACGGAGACGCTTCTTAAATGCATTTCTATTGAGATCTGACTCGCAGCCTCGATTCTGGGATTTTAAATACATCCCAGTGGTGTTGAGACATAATTATTTATAATTAAACTCATCGTTAAATGTTTAAATATGTATTCTGCCTTGTGTGCTCCGCTGATTATTACAGTGACACATTAACACAACTCATCATACGAGCGTTCAAAACACTTCTGCCATTAACATGGCACGAGCGTAATCACTGCCAAGTCATTGGAGCTACCCCTCGCAATAAATGGGTGAGGCTTGTCGCACTTGTGTAAATCAGTGACACCTGAGCTGATGCATGAATAGGCAACGATTCAAGTAAGTGACTGAGTGCAACTGGGAGTCGCCCTGAACACATAGAACCTCAGCCAGAGACTGGGAGGCGGCGGCGGCAGCAGGACCTTGTATCAAGGACGGCTGTCGAAAGATCTTTATTAAATTAGCCCATCGACTGCCGGTGGCATTGGATTGTGCAACGGGATTCCGTGCAAGCAAGCAAGTGAGCTGCATCGCTCCAACACATATTCAGCTGGTACCTCTCTGTGGGGACAAAGGAAAAGAAAAAAGAAAAGCACCAGGCCTGAACAACAATCCGTTTTCAGATTCCGGCTAAATGATGAAGGAAAGTCAGTCCTAACACTCCGGTGGCAGTTTGTAGAATCATGAATAATTAATTTGACATTGTGAAACAATATCAACAACATTTACATCGCCACACTGTTTAATAGAAAGTCCTATGCCCCCCCCCCCCACACTCCTTCAGGGACAAGAGAAGGTGTAGGTCCATAACTGCCCTGGTCCATCCAGGGCAGTTCACTGAAGATGGAATCCAGAGCGGAAGTAATTAAATTTACAGTTTTCTTGCCTCAGGCAGCATCAACAGTAATTTTAAGAGAAATTATTATTACCCAATTTATTTCCCTTACTTCGGTTCTATTGTCCGCAATCCCACTAAAGGTAAATAACACATGGACACATGTATTTTAGTATAAACAACTAGTTATTAACGGCATTTAAATTAGATTGCACATTTGTGATGCCATTCACATCAGTTTAACAGTTTAAATGACAATATAAAATATAATTACCACAATACTTTGTCTCAAGGAAAGCCTTCCCTAAAAGTATTCACATTCACTGAGCACATTATTAGGAACCACGGTACACCGGCTTATTCATGCAATTACCCAATCAGCCAATCATGTGGACGCAGTGCAAGTCATCCTTTTACTGTCATTACCATATTCTGTCCAGAATCCAAATTCACCATGCCACAGAGTCACTGGTTTTCTCCTGGCAGTGAGCTCAGTTTACTTTCCCACTCAACACATCTGAATCCAACTGAACTGGAAAGAGCTGCAGCACGAACCAGCAGCTGCTCTCTCTTTCAGAAACGAGGTGATATAGTGTGATATAACGTAATGTATGAACTCCACTGGCCGGCTAGTCCACCATAATTACTGCCATATTGTTTTTCCCTTTTAACAGGGTTATATCACCAGCTGAGATTGTTTTCCTCTCCTGCCAGAGCTGTGAAATAAGAGCCATTAACGAAACAGTGAAAAGAACTCTCTTCACTGAAGAAGAAGAAGAAGAAGAACCGAGGTGAGAAGTGAGCTGGGAAGTGAAGTGGACCCCGGGGGGGTTATTATTTCTCCTGCCACTGGTAACACTCACATAACATGTTTACAATATAATCATTGCTTAGACCACGTATGTGCTTTGTCCAATGATGCACTGATTAATCTATTTCAGTCCTAATACTGAAAATGACACTTAGGCTGTGGGTGTCAACTGATAACATGTACTGGTGCGCTACATGTTTAATGATCTCTATGCCTCAGCCCTGTGGGAGGGACTGGGGGATTGAATTTAATCGATCAGCTCTATAGTCATCAATACCTATGTTAGCTGGGGGGGGGGGGGGCGGTATCGCTTCATTGCCCCCCAATCGTTAGTATCATATATTACTATAGCAGACATAAAGATGAAATTAAAACCTATTTGACAGCTTTTTATTCCACATCACTGCCTCTCGCTGAAACAACGAGCCCACTTGTCGACATTTTCTGTTCGGATTAATTGTTAAATGTGGATTTGCTTCTCGTTTTTAATGTTAACACACATTTGGACAGACAACGCCAAAGGTTAAGACTTTAATATATTTTTTCTGACTGTTTTAGAGGCTAAGAGGCTGTTAGTGACCCTTTACCAGAGTGTTATCAGATCTTTCTACCTCTGACTTGCTGTGAGAACCTGTCAGACATGTCTCTCACCCTGAGCCTTGGCTAAGGGGTCAACAGCAATGTCATATGTCTGAATCTTCTACGACTATTCCCCAGATCTTAAAGCCACATTCACACATCTACTGCATGTGGTCTTAACGGGTTAAACTAGCTCACTTGATATATTTAGAACACGAAAGGCTATAATTCAAACTACAAAGCGGGGCTCGTAAGTCTGGCCGGGCTGCACCAATCTCTAAATGCTGTGTGTTGATACAAGAACAAAGATGATGTTATGTGATTTTTCTTCCCCATTCAAATAAGTGCAGGGGCAGTTCATCAGACTCCGATGTTCAAGTCAACTTATTCTACAAATGAACAAACCTCCTTAGTGGAAGTTACGATTTCTGGTAAAAGAAAAAGAAGTGAAGTGCAGCTCCACCCAGTTCGGTTCATCCAGCCCTGTGTAGGAGGCTGTCAGGCGCTGGCAGTTCAGGCTGTCACACAGAGGAAGTGGTCATACAGTATGTTGTGGTTAACTCTAAAAAGACGTTAAGTTAAAATGTTTTTTCAAAGAATCACAACAGCCATAAATAATCATCCAACCACTCCTAGAGCATAACACCCGTTTCAAACCCCATGCTCAGCAAACAAAAAAGGGTTTTCACAGAAGAGAGCTTGTGTTTTTGAGTTACTGGCAATATCTTTACACAATGGTCCAAAAAATATATATACTGAGCATATGAATTGTCAGTTCTACCATTGAGAGAAGTTTCAATGGGAATATTTGTGCCATTATTTGAAGGATGAGTGGGAGGTTGAGAGAAGATCTAGAGTGGAGCATCAATTCAAGCTCAGCATTAAGCAACTATTAAATGAAGAGGTCTGCCGAGGTGATATTTTAGTCAGTAGATTGTGCAAGTGCAGTTTAAGGAGAAAGGTTAGTTATTAGATTAATGTCCTATCACCGCACGCATGCATATAAGCACCCACACCACAAGTTCGACAGAAACCTTCACGGAAGTCACGCTGCCGTTTAACGCTGAGTGTTATAGTTGTTACTATGAGAATGTGGTTGGTGTTGTTCCAACCACATCCTCCCGACACTTGAGAAGCTGTTTAACAAGAACCGAGCACTCTGACTGACTTGTGTGAAACAGGCTGCCTTGTTATTACTGCTCCTGCCCTTCAACAACCTCCGTCTCAGAGCAATATTCCATCAGTCATGGTTGTCAGAGGCAAAAACAACTGCCCTCAGGAAAAATATTGGAATGAAGTCAACGGCTGATTTCAACGATTAGCTTCAGACAGGAACTTCTGATCTGTTCCTTCACAAGTAAAGAAAAGTTTGTGATCGTGACGTCGTATTTTCACTCCACCAAAATCCAAATGTGCTTAAATACTCAGTTTCTTCTGCGTATGACCAGATATGAAAATAACCTCCCACAAGAGAAGTTGCAAGCTATGAATTATGAAACGATAAAATCTTCAGCACTTCCTGTTTTAAGCCGCTCCCTGGCATAAAGTGTCCACCTTCTCTTGAAGGAAACTTAACATGACATTCATTTCTTGCTCCAACTTACCAGAAGTCATCATCTCTGCGGTGACTCACTGGCCGTTCATCCATCTGTGTGTTGTGTTGCTTAGCGAGCGCCGCCAAATCATTTCGAACTGAACCGATTGTGCATTTCTATGCCTCGTCATGAAGGCTCTCATTATGTTGTCTGAGGTGGCGCTCGTTGAACTGAGGTCACTGAGCATTTCCGGACGGTTTGTCGTCCGCTCGGATACCCTGGCACCGGAGCACCCTGTGGAAACCTCTATTCAGTGTTGTGTTTCCCATTAATTAACAGAGACCGCGGCCGGCCACCATTGTTTAATTTGTCCCGCCACAGTTTCATAATGAGCCAAAAATATTTAACACTTCTCACAATAACATGAAAGATCTGTTTGGCCCTGTTGTTTCCTTGTTGAAGGCTCTTTTCCCCCCTGTCTCTCTCTCTCTCTCTCTCTGGAGCACATTTACCCGTCTGTTAGTTCGCTGGTCAACATCCATTAAGTTTTTACTGCCTTTAAAACAACAAATCAACATCATCCTCACTGGTCAACTCTTCTTTTCATGGGACTCAACTACTTATCTATACAACTCTGACAGATTCAGTTTGAAACTGCAGCTTCAGACAAAATAATGATAAGAAGTATTTGACAAATTAAGAGTAGTTTTATTTTAGAAACATGGGGCACTACTATGGATAAACATAGAAATTAACAACACCGTGTGGCCGTTGGGCAAGTTATGTAATCTGGGTAAGGCAGTCTAACTCAGGGACTTTACACTTGCCCTCGCTGTGCAGTGGGAGGGCATGATAGTGTGTGTGTTCACAGTGTAATAACCCCAACAACTACCACCATGGATGAATCAAATTCTATGGGAAATATCAGCTCACAAAATCAGACATGAAGAGTAATGTGAGGCTTCACATGTATTTAACAATAAGCTTTGGGTTGAATCCAAAATCTGTAAAAGACTAAATGCAACTATTGATGATCTTATAAACTTCTGACCGTGCCATTAGAGCCGTAGTGCACAGGAGTGGACATCCCTCCAGAATAAAAGTGACTCAAATGGCCTGGGAACTGAGACGGGTCCCTGTGTACCGAGACATTACTTCAACCTTTACAAGGCAGAATGTCAATATTATCCCCATCAGTCTCCTGGCAGATGGCACATCAGAGATCAACACCCACAATGTGCCAAGAATGTGTTGTCTGCAAGAACCTGGCAGCAGAGAGGTGAGCCGCTGAGCCCCGACCACAGCTGGAGAGTCCACCTCAAGCCGAGGAATCTCACGAGGCATCAAATCACTGACCTAATTGCAGCATTGATTTTTCCTTTACACGTGATCATCAATTATAAAGCCAACAATTTCCCTCCAACCAGAAACCATTTAAAAAGTGTTTTCTGACCTTAGCTGTTAAACTAACTCATGCATAAATCCATTTGTCCCTTGAGGGAATTAATTCGCTGACCCTCGGCTGATTTACTGACCTCTAAAAGCCGAACTGTAAACACCTAAACAACAGGCATGCTTCATCTCTTTCAGGAAACACTTTGGTTCCAGGCTATGATCTCGTTCTGTAGCTGTCGAGTACAGTTCATATATCAACAATAATGACATTGTAAAGAATAATGATTCCAGTGTTCAGTCGAGCCAAGTAACTCCCCCCTCCATCACCTTCACACTTGTTCCTTTACCGTCTCGTGACTGACGTTATGACAGCTGCAGCAGCAGAGCCACGACTTCCAGAAGAAGAAAACGCTGACATTAGCTCCAGAGAAGCTTCGGAGGCTTTCAACACACAGTAGATTACTGCAACGTGATGAAGTGTCGTGACCTCTCCTGCCCCTTCAGCACAGCGTCAACCACAAGGCCGGGGAGACAAGTTGACTAAAAACACAGCTTTAGGCTGATTCCTTCTGAGACTAAACAGTTAGAGATAGTAATCAGTGAAAGGCATGTTGTTAGCATGTTCCTCTCAAACATGTTTGCATGTCCTTGTGATAAGAGCAGCCAGGATCAGCCCCTGGTGCAGGATTAGACTTCAGTGGTTTCCTCTGACCGCAGGGACACCAGCGTTTCTTCTACAGCAATGGAAGATATTCTGCTGTGCTACTGAAACACCACATTCACATATAGCTGACTCCACCTTAACAAATGCAGACTCGGATTAGTGTGTGTGTGTACTTGAGCTCAGCGTAAAAAACGTTCAGGGGCCCTGCTTGCATTTTAATTACCAGCAGCCACCATCAGTCCAGGTTATCTGCTGCTGCACCGGCTCCACTGTAGACACTGCTGTTCACTTGGAGCACAGCCTCGTTCTGAATGAAGTACAACACTTTATTTATATGGCACGTGCTGCCTTCACTGCCCTCTATAAAAACAGCCATACGCCGTTCATTCAAACGAGTGCAGTCACTACCCCACACATTTATAAATCAGATTTTACTCTCACCTTTAATACTGGCCCCTCGCTTCTGAATTAGCATCACATGTTCAACCACATCTTTCTTCTGTTTTGTTTGCATTATTTTTTGCTCCCACTGCTCATTCCTGTATTCCTCTGCTCGCAGCACTTTAATTTCCCCTTCTGGGAACAATGAAGATCATCATATCTTATTCCTCTACACACAAACACACACACACAGACACTCACAGACACACACACATTAGGGCCAGATGATTGATGTTTCAGAATAAGGAGAAGCTCTGCTACACACATGCAATGCAAATTATTCAGACCCAGCACTGCAGGATGTGCTTCTCCATTTGCTGGCCTGTGTTGTGAAAAAAAAAATACCTCTCCTACTTGACAATATTGTGTTGTTTTGCAGTGTAACTTCCAAATGCTGGGTTCTATTGCAGATGCACGGGGGGGGTGGGGACTTCAACTTCCAGGCTTACCTTGATAATGCTGCTCCTGCGTGGTATCTCGTGTTTGGCATCCGCCGGTCCCACGGAGGTGTTGGCTGTCTCCAGCCCGGCTTGGCAGGCACCAGGTGAACCGACCATATTGTCCGATATCCCACAGTCTCCATTCAGGATGGACACTTCGCAATGCGTCTTCCCGGCAGCAGCTGCCTCGTCCAGGGGCACGGCCGAGTCCCCGAGATGCAATGGAGGAAGCCTGCCGTTCTCCCCAAACTCCGCCATAGGCACTTCGATCACACACACACACAGACACACACACACTCAAGCTGCCGCTGGGTAGCAAACGCCTTGTGTGTTGCAGCCTCACACAGATTCGTTGCCTCGCAATACAAACGCTGCTGCGAGCATCACGTCCCGGTGCTCATCTCCGGCAGGTTAGCGGAGGGGCGTCCTCCGTGCATGGTGATCTGTGGGGGAGAGAGAGAGAGAGGGAGAGAGAGAGAGAGACCACACATGATCAGGCACCACCACCTTACATACATATATAAATATATATAAATAAATAAATATATAACAGGAGCTGCTGTTCTGTGCTGCAGGAGGCGTTTGGTGAAAATCACCGGTCAATACAGCGAGATCACAGACATATGTTCAAAGACACATGTGTGCAGATGTTTAAGTTATTGTGTGTGTGTGTGTGTTGTTGTTTTTCCAGATCGTGTTCACACAGACACACACACACATAGAGTAGTAACAGTATCTCCTGCTCCGCGCTAATCACTGTCAGTTAATTAAAGATCAAACGAACAATGTCCTCCTTCATGCTTTGATCTCATCGAGGCTTCTTCTTCTTCTTCGTCTACCTTTGTTCCCTCCATGAGAAGGAGGCTCTTCCTGGTCGGGTTGTTGCAGCGGCAGCCTGAAGAGAGGAGACACGCCGCCGCTTGGTGTGGTGTGAGCCGAGCCGAGCCGAGAAGAGCCGAGCTAGTTAGCTGCCTAGGCTAAGCTAACCCCCCTCCGCCTCCTCTTCCTCCTCCTCCTCCTCGCTAGCTAGCTGGGGGAAAGTTGGTCCTCCCCAGCACCAACTCGAAAGTCCGATGTCGTTGGCCCCCGGTTCGAGAGTGAAGCGGTGGTTTGTTCGTTCAGCTCGTTTCCATTGAGCGAACTAACTCGGTGTGTGTCTGTGTGTGTTTGTCGCTCCGACCTGAACACACTGTGCTGTCAATCAAACCTAATTATTTATTTTTACAGCCACACCGGGTCCCGCCCCCTGCCTCAGAGCACACACACACACACAAACACAGACTCAAACACACACACACACACACTCAAACACACGCACACAAACAAAACACATACATGCTTCAATTCACTTCACTTTTTAAATCACTGCAAAAACTTGATCATCTCACTGCCATTTGCACAGAGCAGCCTGGTCCGTTAACAGCTGTTAAACACTCAACAGTTTATGTCCTAGTGTGTGTTTTGTGGTTGTTTGGGCGAGTCCCGGCTGAAGCCGTTTGGGTCCAGACCACAGAGAGTGCAGGTTGGACCAAGATTCCACGTCTGAAGGTTGCTCGTTTGACTACACAAATGTTAACACGAAAACACCACACAATGCAACTAGAAAAAAAGGCAGATAAACCACACAAAGATCCACAAGAAAGGTACACACAAAAGACAAACTACCAACATGCCTCTGCAAAAGTCAATAAGAACATGCACACACAACTGCACAAAAGTCAACAAGAAACTACAAACATAACAGCATGGAAGTCAACAGGTAAATACACAACCAACTGCACACACGTCAACAACAAAATACACATCCACAACTGCACACGTCGACAAGAAAATTGCATACAAAACAATGCACAAAGAAAAGAAAGAACCACACAATCGTGAACATGAATATAGCTGCTTGCACATCTTCAACGTGAGAAACATACACATTGTAGAATCAACGAGTAAATGCTCACAAAGCACAACTCTAAACAAACAAACAAACAACCAAATTCAGCGAGTTAATACACAAAAAAAATCAAAAATCATGCACAAAACAGCAGATACACAAACTGGACCAACACATGAAACAGTGTAAAGCACAAACTATATTTATTCATTGAGAAATATCTCTGAAGGTGTCACACAAAAAGCTTTAATAAAAGAAGTTATCAAATATTAAAAGAGGCCAACTTCTCAATCAGCCTCATTTCTATAACCTCAGGAAACCTCCGGTGCCCTTGAGGATAAAAGAAGAGTCAGAGTGAAATATGAAAAGCTTGGCAGGGCCTTCATCAAGGTAGTTCCCACCCAATACGCAGGATTAAATGAAAATAACGTTTATCCTGGCTCTGTTTAAGGGTTGCATGAAATAAAAAAGAAATCTGTGCTCATATTTTATATTGGTGCTCTGGATTATTAATACATCTGCCCTCGATGTGAACTCTGTTCAGAAGCCACACATGACACCCCTCAAGGACAGCAGTAGTCACATGATAAGTGCTTTTCAGTTTCTTCCTCTTTACTTGGAGGTGATGGCCTCAAGGCCGCGGTGGAGCAATCGTCCCAACCGTCTCCTGCGCTGTTGCCTCATGTTTCCAGTGAACACAAACCCTGGTGGTTTCCTTATGTGACCGAACAAGCTCATCACAAACCATCAACTCTTTAGATCGCAAACCTTGCATGTGGTTCACAGAGCGATCGAATGAAGCCTCCCGTGTGAGAGACACAGAGGGTGAGGGATGAGGCCCATTGTTCTTCATGATTTGATGCATTTTTATTCACAGGCCACTGGTTCAGATAAAGGAACAGACGTTAATTAATGTGAGCTGCAGAAGCAGGAGAGGTGCTTTGTACAACAGAGCCATCTGCAGGAGGGTTGTGGTCATTGAATTGTGGTTTTTGTGGACCGGTACCTTGTTAATCTGCCTCTAGAGTTTTATAGTTGTGACCTTTTAAAACTAATCAGTGACTTATATGATAATCTCCTCTTAATTTGTTTGTTTTACGTAAAAACTACCTGAAGAATTTCCATGAGTCTGGATGAGTTGTCAGACAAGAACCCTTAAAAATGTGGTGCAGATCCAGATCAGGGGCCGGACTCAGGATTCTTTTCATTTTCTTTAACCTGGTAAGTTGTGCTGAACTACAAACATTTGACAGAGAATAATGAATGAACCTCTACGTCATGTTTTGAAATTTGTGAGTGTGTGCAATTTGGTGTGGATCCAAATATAAAGCCGGATCCAGCAGATTCAAATGTGGTTTTATAAGAGGACTGTTGGGCCTTGACTCGTATATGTGTAATATTGTAAAGACCAGACAAGTGGAATGTATAGACAGTCCACTTACCACAAGGCCAGAGGAGTAATCCCCTCAGTCTGTAGCAGCTGTTGTGTATTTCCTGTCTTGTTGTATCAGACATATCCATCAACCCAACAAACTCAAGTCACTGAACTTTTTGTTTTTCCTGCTCTGAACCCCAATCACATGACTTGGGTTTGATAGTGGAAAGAGATAGAGATGATATTTACCCAACTTGCAATAATGCATCTTTTATATCTTTTACATGAGTGTGTATGACGGATGCTGTTCACAGATATACTGTCGGCAATATTACCTCCTACAGCATCAGATACATATTTAAAATTTTATATTAATAAGATTCAGCTGCAGGATCGAGAAATAAGCAAAAACCTGTGAAAGTGGTGTTGATGTTACAGAAAAAAGTTATGAGTTCTTGAAGTGTAAGTGTCATATTAAAGATGGGGCATGGTGATGTGTGTCTATGTGTGTGTCTGTGTGTGTGTGTGTGTACTCAGCGCACCTGATAGACTTGGCTCAGCTCTGCTTGTCACAGAGGAGTTGGCACCAGCCGTCTGTTGGCAGCTGTTGTGCAAGTCACTACACTCAAACAGTTTCCCTCTGAATCCGAGTGCCGGAGGATCATTCAACAGTAGAAAATGGCAGATTCACCCAGAGACACCCTGAGCTCTGCCACTGAGCGAGTTCCATCAGGGCCGGTCTGTCTGGCTGCACCTGCTCCGGCTGACAGTGCCGAGGCTGCCGGTGCTTTGTCGCCTTTGAATGTTTGCACACACTGTGGTTTTAACTTGGTTTGATGGTGTTGGTCAATTGAATTGAATTGAAACTGTCTGTTTCTTATGGGGCTTTATTGCAACGGAGCAATTTCACCATTAACCACAGAGTAGCTGCTGCTGTTATCTCTGATCAACCCACAGCTGAGTTGCTATTGTTCAGATGATGCACAAACAGCTTCAAACACAACACAACACTGATGTGTTATCACCTCATGCAGCCGATTTTTAACATGGTAACATTGAGATTTTGCATCATTAGCGAAGTTCAAGTCCACGTAGCTCAATATTTATTTAAATGAGAGATATTTTGCTCATATCCAGGTTTATAATTTAGTTATGGGTTAATGCTTGAAAAGTTTTAAATGCTCAATCCCTTTCTTTATAGTGGCCACTGCTGCTGCACCTACATCACCTCTGATTGACCAGCTGACCCGCTCTGTTGGGATTAGTCTGTGAATGTCGGCCTCTACCCTCTGTGCCGGTCTTTGCCGCTCTAGGCGTTTGTTGTTTAAATGTGGGGCCTTGTGAAAGTAGGGGCAGGAGTTCTAATGAGGCGTTCAGGAGCTTGGGGCGTTTTAACTTTGCAGAACCTCTAGATACACAAGCTGGTGTTGTCCACCATTCCCCTGCTGTAGGGAACCAAGTCAGTAAAGTCGTGAACCATCAAACTAAAAGAAACTGCACAGTCACTTGATTCTTTAAAGGTTTATCAGGGTGAAACAAATCATTTCAAGATACACGTCGTAGAGCTTAGAACCCACTTTTACCATAAACATATCAATTAGTTCAGATTATACCTGAAATCCAACTTGAAATAAGTGCAATAATGTGAATATTTCCTCTGGTAAAGGAAAAAAGGTTTTGATTTTATGTGTTAGACATTTTAAAACACTCCCCCAACATCTCCCATAGCTTCAGACAATGAACCATAATCCAGATTTGTATTCCAGGTATGTCCTGCTTGTCTCATCATCACATTCTTAAAGAGCTTACATGGTATTGGCTTACTTCACAGACAGAGAATCTCGTGAAGATAATGTGAACATTGGCCGACTGGAGGATTCCTCTTCAGGCTATTGGAATGATTTTGTCGGAGCATTGACACGCAGCAGGACACAGAGCAACCACCTGCTTGCTGCATCCTCTCGTCGCCACCACGGCTGGACAGTTGATGAACTCGTTAATGTAAGGGCAAGGGTTGGCTGGAACGGGAAAAAAGGAAATACAGCAATGAAGAGGTTAACCCCGGTGTGTATTTTCTACCTCAGCGGACAATGTTCATGTTGTATAACATCCTCATCACCACCCAGAGAATGCACATTGTGTCCTGGTCACGGTATCTGATGGGCTACTTACTGCAGAGGTTATCTACACAGGCGCCGGGGCAGGAAGCACACGGGGGTCCCACTTTATAGGGCGGCCAAAACCTGAAGTTTCCTCTGTCAAATAAATTACTAAATGGTCAGCCAGAAGGAACACACATGCAGAACAAAGTCACGTGTTTTAGGCGTGTTGAGGGTGAGTGAGGGTCACATACGCTCGATAGTAGTGGCAGCCGTAGAAGTAGATGTTGTTGGGGCACAGCGTCATTCCACAGCCGACCTTATAGGAGCTGTTCCACACCACCTGACAGCAGGAAGAAGAAGGTATCAGATTTAATATGAAAACCTTTACATTAATATGCATATTGATTTTGATGATATTGATGCTGTGCTCTGTTTTTCAGTATCTCATTCTTCCAACACGTGGGCAATGTATTTAGTTTCTGTGGGTTTATTTGAAAAGGAAAATGTAAACATTGATGAAAAACATTTAAAAAACCACAACTGTGTTTTCTTATAAACACAATAATGACTGTTTTTGGTGTTTACAAAAGTGTCTAGAAATATGTACATAGAAACTGCCCTGTTATTCTTTTTTAAAAGGACAAATAGAAAAAACATTAATTATTTTACAGACAACTATCGAATATAATAATCATCTCCCTGCTGTTACCTGTGTGTAGTGACCGATAGCTTTTCCATCGGTGGACACGTTGGGATACTGGAAGTGCAACACCTCGCTGTGCCAGGCACCGATGACGTCCGTCCACGGGAAGGATTTGGACGAATAGAACAGGTTCTCACCTAATTCATATCCTGCTCAGCGGTGAGAGAAACACACATGGCGGCACGGATTAACGGGTTTCTGCAAATACACCGACCAGCTTTCATGTCTGAGTAGATTACCTTATTTGGAGAGAACAGTTCATTAAAATGCCTGAAGGATCTCCTCGGTGATAACATATCAGTGTAATTTGTTTTTGAGAAGTGTTTAGACTGGAGATTAGATAACGTTGACAGTCACAGGGTCAGTTCACAGAGATATATAAGGTCCTGGTGTCTGGGGAACAAGGTGAAAGGAAAATGAAGAGAGATGATGAGGATAAAAGAAGGTGAAATTTACCATTGAGCATCCGGGTGCTGGGTTCACCATGAGCCAGGATGCATCTGTCCACCCAGGCCTGAGCACTGGCTGCCACCTCCTCACTGTAGCTCTATGAAAGTGGAAAGAAGAAAAAGAACGATAGAACAAATCGAGAGTTTCATTTCAAACGATGCACTCATTCTCTTGCAAGATATTGGATCTGAGAACTGGCGGGTCGATGATTTGAAGAGCTGATGGGATTTCAAAAATGCGTTCCACTCTGACCCATAAAATATGAAAGGGTTTTCAACTCAGGTGGTGTTCAGGTTTGAGAGAAACTCTCTCGCTCGCCCAAAAGCCCAAATCTGAATTTCAATACAAGCACATTCACTCCTCTGGAGAAATGTTGCACCTCCAGACATACAGCTCCTTTCAGAAGGATATTAAATGTCTCTATTTTTAACTCAATTCAGATGTTAACTGGATACAGAGCGTTCGTGGAACTGGGACTCAGTTCTTTCACTGAATATATTTGAAAGCAATAATCCATCATGCATCTCATTATCTATTCTGCATACTTTATTTATTTTTTGAGGGTCTTTGGGCCAATCAGAGCTGACACTGAAAGCTGGGTTCACCCTGGACAAGCTGCCATTATTTACACTCATATTCAGACCTACTGTCAAATTAAGTCAGTTATCTATTACAGCTCTTAGTCAAAATGTATTTTCACATTATAGATAACATTTATAGATATTTATTTTATTTTATTTTTATTCCCACATGTATAAAACAAAATCTAAATACAATCTGAGCCACTTTCAGAGACAAGTACCGACCATCATCAGCATGTTGGACGCTGGTGGATCAACCGCTCTCCTGAAGGCATTGTGCTGGTCAACGATCTCAGTCTGAACCACTGTGGTATCAGGGCAAACGTCTGCACACAGACACACACACAGACACACACCCAGACACACACACAGACACACACACGAGTAAACATAAGATTAAAGACATAATAAAGAGTGATATTTACTCTGGTTGCTTATTATAGCCACGATATGACTCACAAATATATCCTGGTTTAATTACTCTGGAATCGCTGAACATAATAAAAGAGCACACAGGGAGCATTGTGCCAAATCCCATAATCTTGTTTGAAGACACATTGGCATGGTCCGCAAGTTGAGGCTAGGAAATATAATACCTCTGTAAAGTCAAACACGCCTGATGCATCTAACTCTAAATGTGCTTACCTGGCTGTGAACGCACCAGGGGACACGCAGCAAAGTGGATGGGTGGGGGGGGGGGGGGGTAAAAGGAAAAACTCTTGTCATTGAAATGTTGAAGTAAAAATACAAAAATACATTTATTTGTTTAACAATTAAATTTGAACTTAACTAAAGTACCTGAAGTAAGAAGAAGAAGAATTGTGTGTAGTGGTTCTTCTGTTGTGTTTTTATTGATACTTAAAGAAAAGCTTAAATAATTGATATCCTGTGCATTTCTTGGAAATGTAAAAAATGTATATGTGGTCTCATAATAACAAAAAAATTAGTGCAATATCAGAACACTACTTCTAAACCACACTAAAGTTTTGTACTTAACCAAACTGATTTTTCAGACTATGAAGCTCACTTGAAAACACGCAAAAACATTAATTTTACTACAACTTCTTCTTCTGATATTGAACAACATGTTTACCCTTCAACTCACCACAACGCAGGCAGAGAGCACCTGCCGCAGCATCAGGATGCAAATCAGGATCCCAAACATTCTGTCGACTAAAAGCAAAAACACCTACAGCATAATGACAACAAGGCAAAATGAATATCATGAATATCAGTACAGTTTAATAAATTCAATACAAATAATATAACAATATGCATATTTGTATCTTAACTGATCTTCTCATTTCAATGTCTGACAAAAATAGTAAAAAGTGAGAAAAATAAAGTTAACATGATGAACGTGAACTCATAGGTTTGTACCTTTGACTTCTGGATGTTTTTCTGTAAATCAGTATTTGTTATATATATAAAATGAATATAAATGTAAGGAAAGCTCCGGGAGATGTACCTGCACCTGGGTCCTCGTGAGGTGGAGGTGAGTTGGCACTTAGCGTCTCCTTCCTTTTATAGACGGCTGCTCGCCATCGTCAGAGTCGCAGCAAATCCCCCCCCCGGTCTTAATGATGCCTAAGTATCCAGGACCTGGAGGAAAAACAAATCTATCACACAGCAGCGAAGAGGCTTTTTCTTCAAAAGAGCGCAACTGAGTAAACAAGGCATTGTTCAGCGGCTACCTGATGTATTGGTTCAAGTTTGCACATCATGGAATGGAAAGATGTCTTAGGCCAGGGTAAATAAGGGGAATGGAGGCGCTGATAGATTACAAGATATGGTCATGTATGTAAATGGATTAAAGTTGTAAAGGTCATGTAGGATGAAGACGCACCCAACGTTTGCCTTTGCACAAAGTAACACATCTAAAACATCATCTGATCGCTGTGTGTGGAAAGATAAATGGTTTTCTATATATATTCTGTAAATATGAGATATGGAAAAAACAGTGTGTGTTGTGTTTTTGTGTGTCGTTACAAAATGTAGGAGTTAGATTAAACACAATTTATAATTTGAATGAGAAGGAATTGAACATGAACGTTGTTATAAACATTTATCTTATTAATTAAGTTAAGTCTATTGGGAAACTAGTTTTTTAAAGTTGCAATAATGTGTTGTTCCTTGTTCTGTGAGGAAGAAGAAGCTGATCTCCTAAATCTATAATTCCCATCATCTCTGACCAGTTTAGCATCTTTCAGCTCGTTTCAGTTTTGCTCTTGTGTTTCTCGCTCGTTGTTTTGATCCATATTGTTTCCAACAGTTCAGTGAAACCCTCAGACAGGCCCAGTGTAAATGACCTGTCCACAAACAAACGGTGCAGAAAGTAAGTGGAACGTCTGGCCCCCTCTCGTTAGCCGGAGGAAACCAAAACAGAGCTGAAAGGAGAGTAACCATTAGGCTTACTTTTAATAAGTTTAACACAAACAAGACTTTGTGTTATTGCCGATCATTGCTCTGTGTCTTCTTCGTGTGTAAATACACTTTCCCCACAGCAGCTTGTTTTAATGGCCTCACAATGAATCAGAGTCTCTGTGGTTTATTATAAAAGCCCAAATAAAGGCCTCGCTGCAGCGACCGCACACTTTGACAACGATCCCCTCGGAACAGAGAGCGGAGCACCAAAGATAAATAAACAACAGTCTCACAGATTCTAAGTTACAGGATCGTAATCCACTGTTTGACAACAATAAAGTGAAACAGGGGATAATGTGTCTCTAGTAAATGTCAAATCCCAGACAACACAATGTAAGTACTGTACGTTGCTCCCAATCTTTCCATTAGTGTACCTGAAATATTTCACCTCTTTTATTTGGAAATTGTAAACAGAGTACAGTGCACGTTGTAATGCAGTAATGACTTGGACTGCTGATACTTGAACAAAGCACAATTTTATCTTAAGGCAACACTTCCGTCTCTGTTGATTCTTCATTGTGTGTTTTAAATGGACATTGTGATGCTATCGCCTTTTCTACTTAATGCAGTTAAAGACAAACACTCACTGGTGAAAAGTTAGCTTTGTCTTGTTTTCTCATATACAACAAAAAATTTTAAATTTATAATATCACAGAATATATATACATATATATATTTCTCGCGTTGCTTTAACAGTCGTCAGGTGATGAACATTATCGTTGAGACTGAAAACCAACGAGCTGATGAATTTTTCCCCTGTGTGATTATTTTTAGTTTGACCCTCGGAATATTTTACATATATAAAAAAAAACAAGTTTGTCCCAGTTGTGATTCAACCAAAAATAAAAACAAGACTAGACCTACTACAGTGAGACTGACCTCGAACACAGCTCCGATCAAACAATGCTTACATGTTCAGTTGATGTTTAGCATGAACACAATAAGGTAATAGTTCAGTTTGCTACTACCTGAGGCCGTGACGTGTGTGTGAACACGGCTCCATCACCTGTAAACCCAGCGGCACAGAAATCCGGCCTACAGTCCGGTGGCTCTCCCCTGTCACTGATAACTAATGCTTTATGTGATGATGGATTCGGTGGGTGCAATGCTTTATGTACTTATGGCGTTGTATAAAATTCAGGTCTCCTTTTCTTCAGAACAAAACCTCTTCCCGCGAGGCCGGCATGAAAGCACACCATTTAAAATAATAGTAGCCATTACATTACAGAATAGGGGAGGGGGGATGGGGGGAGGGGGGTGCAGTGCGGTGGCTTTGTGGCAATGATGTGAGAAAGGTTGGTGTCTGCTTGAAAATCTTTTCCTGTCCACCTCCCCCCTGCTGCTGGATCTGGATTCAGGTTAGAGGAAATACAAAATACCCCTGAAGACACGTGCCCTGCTCAGGAGTCTGGAGCTTACATTTCTTATAGTACTTATCAACAGCACATCATGTACATGCCAGACAGTAAAATACCTTTTATGTATTTGGTGTATTCAATATTAGGTTTATCCTTTGCTCAATTCTTCTGTGGGATCAAACAACATAATCATAGGCATCAAGAAAATGGAGGAAACCTAAGTGAGTAAACAAAGGTGTGACAAGGTCTAATGGGGACGCTCACAGTGTCAGACTTTGAAAACCTCTTTGTCTATGCATCCGACATATTCAATTTATCAATTATAAATAAGTATATAGAAATAAATCAAGATAAAATGTATTTAATAATTAGTTTAGTTGGACAAAACGATCACCAGCCTGAGCTTTGTTTGAAAACAGAGTCATTTTGAACCATTTCTGTCAATATCACTATATCGTTTGTGATTTTTGAATTCACAATAGTTTTGTAGTAAATCTATAGTGGTTTTATGCAGCTGTGACAAGAAGGTTCCCAGTTCAAATCCCAGTTTGGCCAGTGTCCACCTGTGTGCAGTTTGTATGTATCAGAGTTTGATGACATGCAGATGGATGTGAGGTTGATCGGAGAATCTAAACGTAAGTATATGAATTTAAGAGTGACTGGTTGTTTGTTCTCTTCAAAACAGACCCAGAAAATACAAGTGGTTATGTGTTCATGTAACAATTGCTTTTTTCAGCACGACCACACAGAGCAGGAGACACACACATGATAATAAAAACGAAAACGGAAGATCTTCATAGTATTTTCCACTTGACATTTAGGGAAGCACAGTTGACTCTCCACTGGGGGGCGCTGTCACACCAGAGGAGCTGTGGCACCAGCTGACGTCCAATGACACAAAACAGAGCAGTTGTCTTTGTGTGAAACAATGGAGCTGCTGATTGAGCAGTGCTGAATGAAGAGACTCATTTAGCTCCCACAGTGATGAGTCTCGCTCGGCTCGCTCTGTCTCTGCGGCTCCTCAGCCCCTCATGTAAGACTGATGCCTCCACAAACAGGAGCTGTAGAAACACCAGGCATGGCTGCTTGTCTCTGGAGCTCCACTCACATCAATTGTCACCATGCACTTCACTATTCTCCTCACACATATCTGCATCTGGAGGCCCGCAAGGTCAAGTTTTCACCAAGTTACGGGACATTAAACTCAAATAATTTGCAATTAAACCCACTGAGGTGACGATTTGAAAATAAAATAAATGCCATCTTGCCTAATATGTATGTTTTTCACTCTTTCAGCCTATGTATTTTTTAGTTGGCAATTCCACTGTGGGTGATCAATAGTGTCATTCAAGCCTCGGAGCCATGTCAGGGCGGCTTCTGCAGTTATGGGCATTCCACTGGTTGTGATTGGTGCCTCCTCCCTCAATCACAACCTCGCCATCTTTTGTTCTTGAAACCTCAGGTCGCCCCCCGGGGGGTCTCAGAGATATGATTCACCAGCTTGCCTCTTCTCCACCTCCAGCGTTGAACCTTTTTCATGTGAAGGTGGTCTGATGTAAAGAAAAGAAAATGGGACGTACATTGCCTGGATCTAGATTTGGTCTGGCAGTCTGTGTTCTTGTGATGAAAGTGTGATGGGAGCTCCTGGTGTGACAGCAAACAGAGGCAGGAGATCTCCTTCTTTAAAAGAGACGTATCATTAATTTGCAGCCTGGAGTTAGATTTGAATGAAGGACTCTCCTTGAACAGGCTGCTGTGGCAAAGGATGGGGTCGAATCCCCTGTTAGGCTAAAAACGACTTTGAGAAGAATCCAATGTCAGGATCACATTGTAAAGGACCAGTGAGTCTAATCCCAGTATGTGGAGCTCTTCACCAGATCTTGACTCTTTGCTGTCAGTCGTATTCTTTGTTTTCACGTCAGACACAATTCTTTTAAACATATTCACCATTCTTTGAAGCTTGGTATTGAAGATATTCTTGTTTTTGCTTTAAGTGCAAATTGTTTGTTCATTTTAAGGATGTGAGTGAGCCGCTGGTCGACTCCCTTCACCTCCTGGGATCCCGCCCAGAGTCTGGAGTCTCTTTCCACACACAAGGGTCAGTGTGTCACATGTTCTCACTTTCTAAAATTAAAACATGACACAACAAATCAGCTGAATCTGCCTTTTGAAACGTTGCTTTTCCATCTGTTTCACCGGATCTTAAAACCTTCAGTGGCAGTTTCTCTTTCCGTCCATTTGCAGCAGATGCACAAACATATTCACCTTTTATGTTGATATTAGCAACTTACTGCTTTTTCTATACATCAAGCAGATATGATGAACGTAAGCATTCATTTAAAGCTCCTTATAGTTCAAGCATTGGTGCCTTTAGCGGCTAAATGCTCCAATAGGATCACAAGCTCATCATAAACTTCCTCTTCCTGCCTTGTCGGCCAGGAAAGTTAAATGATGACATGAAGCCCGGTGAGGCTGAGGTGCAGCTCCAGAGTCCAGTAGCTGTATGATCTATTGTTAATGACACATTAAAACACAGTCAGCACAAAACTTCTTTTCTGTTGACCCACACACTCCTGCACCGGTGCCATCAATGTGTCTGTGGGGGGGGGGGGGGCTGCAGAGTTAACGAGGCAGACTGACAGTGATGGAAACTCCTCCCCTGATGTTGCAGAGTTCAAACCTCCAGTGAAGACGCTCGGTACCCACGTGCACGCTGGAGCTGGAGGTTGTGTTGTGATTATGATACAGTTTGTGTATCAGATGTTTTTCTCTTGAACGGTGGTTCATACAAACTGACTTAAATAATACATCTACACATCTATAGGGGGTCCTGACCCGGACATATTAAATATGCATAACAAGCACGGAGGAGTGAGGATCACACATACAAGCACACGCACATGCACACATACACATACACATACACACACACTCACACACACACATACACACACTCACACACACACACACACACACACATATGCATGTTGTGATATTGGTTCTAGTGAGCTAGTTATAAAAGAAAGCTATAATAGTTGTTCTTTTGAATGTTTGCATGTCTGTTTGGTGTGTGTGTGTGTGTGTGTGTGTGTGTGTGTGTGTGTGTGTGTGTGGGTGTGCATCTTGACAGTGTCCTCTCTACTTCTAAATGATTCTTCTGATCATTATTTCTGCCCACCCGTCGTTCTTCAGTGCTTCACTCCTAACAACACCACCACCCTTCATCCCCTTCCTCCTCCTCTCCTTCTCTCTCTCCAACTCTGGTATTTCCCAGTGACCCCCCCCCCCCTCCCTCCCTCCACCCAGACTCCCTCATCCTCCTCTCTCCTCCCTCCTTCCCTCTTCCTCTCCGTCGCCTCCTCCTCCTCCTCCTCGCTCCCCCTCGCTCCCTCCTCAGATGGGTTCTCCGGTCAGCCGAGTGGAACTGGTGCGGCTGCCGGAGAGATAGACAGTGAGGCGGAGGGGCTGAGCTGAGCAGACGCTGGGTCAGATCGCTCAGCTGCTTTCAGACAATCACAGGGGAGCGAGAGAGAGACAGGAAGAGAGACAGAGAGAGAGACAGGGGGAGACAGAGACAGAGAGAGAGAACAGTGCACATATCGAAAAGGAGAGAACAGGGGGAGGGAGGTAAATATGTGACAGGATGTGGTTTCCCTGAGCTTGCAGAACACCAGTGCACAGGCATACTTTGAGCATGACCTAAACACACACCAGGCGTGCAAGTGTGTGTTGGGCTCCGTTAGGTGGCGAGGAGGGGGGAGACGAACCAAACCACTGGATCTGCCTCTGCTGCTGCTGGTTTCTCTGGTTTCTCTGCTGCTCTCTTTTGGATTTGTGTTTCCTCTCAGCCGGACAGCTCCACCAGCAAACCTCCGGCACCGGAGCCGTCCTCCATCCTTCCCAGTAGAATGCGATTCTCCGCTGGGAGCTCTGGTCCAGTTGCTGCCTCTGCGTCCGAGCTGTGAACTTAGATCTCAGCCGCGCTGTCCAACCAGGTAGGTTCTCCTGCTGTGTGTGTGTCTGTGCGAAGGAGCCGCTCCACGGCTTGTGTGTGGATTGTGTTTTTGTGTGTTGAACTTGCAGAACAACACGCTGCACGCGCACCTTACATCTGTGGGCAGCTGCCACAGCAACACTGGGACCCACTGGTTTGGAGAATGGTGTTACCACAGAGGACAGTTGATTCATTATTAGGGGATGCCACAAACCACAAGTTTGGTTTCTGAGCTGTACAGTCAACAACTAACACACACAGAAACACACAAACACACACATACACACACACACACACACACATTAGGAGTTGAGGACAGAGCATGTCACTCCTTGTTTGGCCCTTTTAGATGAATAGTGAACTTGTGATTATAGGCTACACAAATCTAATTGGATTACTTGATTCACATACAAACACACAGTCTAACACACACAGACACACGTTTACACACATTTACACATTCACCCACCCACCTCTGGTCATTTATCACGCACATCACTGGGCCTGGTGGTTCTGAAGTCACGTGTCTGCTGGGTGGTACAGAGTGGGGCTGGGAATGCCAGAAATGTCTACCTGGATCCACTCCCACCCTGTGAACCCTGACAGTGGTTCAAGATGTGCTGTTCTGCCCCCCCCACACACACACACACACTCCCACTAGTCAGGAGAAGTCCAGCTTGGGGGGGTGATAAGCGAGCTCCTGGAGGTGTGAAGGGCAGAACTGCTTTTTGTTTTTCCCAGTTGGCGTGCAGCATGCGGTCCGTCTGTCCGAGTGGATGTGTGCGTGCGTGTGGACCGTGTGCCCCGGTGCACGAGTTCATCAGGGCATGTGAGAGTTTACCAGACACGAGAAGAAGAAGAAGAAGAAGAAGAAGAAGAAGAAGAAGAAGAAGAGGAGGAGGAGGAGGAGGGTTTGAAGGGAAAAACAAGTTGAGGGGATGGCAAGATGTGAAGGAGAGGTGGGGGGGTTGGGCATGTCAGGGAGGAGGAAGACAGGGCATTTGGAGGAGGAGGAGGAGGTGGAGGAGGGAGAATGTGTGTGTGTGTGTGTGTGTGTGTGTGTGTGTGTGTGTGTGTAAGAGGGAGAGAGAAAGTGAGTGAGCAAGCTCAGGCTGACTGAACTGCTGTTAATGAGTTTCAGCTGGTGAGATGTGAAGCGTCAGGCTGCATTGTTGGTGGGTCAGGAGTTGTCTCTGTCTGACACACACACACACATGCGCACACACACACACACACACACACACACACACACACACACACACACATACATGCACACATACACACGTACACACACATGAACGCACACAGGGAGAGGGATAGATGTGGGCAGAAAATTCAAACATGGACAAAAACACGACATATGTAAAGATGCAGTACACACTTACACATTCACTGACAAACATACACTGCAAATACACACTATATACACACACATGTTCACTCACACAATGAGACAGAGGGAAAGATGATAGATGTGGGCAGCACCACAAATAACATACACATGTCATAGGCTGCACACACATTCAACCATGACCACAAACATGAAAGATGACACATGTGCACACTGACAAAAGTACACTGTAAATACACACTTTACACACACTGTACAAACACTGTACAAACACACACATGCACAGAGGGGAAAATAGCCATGTGCTATGTGTCAAGTGTGTATATCAGAGGCTAAATGTACTGTGGGTGTACGACACTCAGTGAACACATGTAGTAGCACATGCACACATGCTGGACGTGCACATGACACGACACACACACGCACACACACACACTGTAGAAATCCCATATGGCGCATCATGCACGGGCGACTCTGGAGCTCGGCCGTAGGAAATGTGGAAGTGATTGTGGTTGGAGCTTCATTATGTTACGATTACGATGGAGGACGGAGGAAGTGCTCAGGGCAGAAGGTGAAGGAGCCACACCCCCCCCCCCCCCCACCGAAAAGTTCAACTCGTTCTAATGACAAGAAAACAAACTAATTTCCTTGCTCTTAATATTATTTGTCCGAGTACTTCAGATATTTGTATCTCTGAGTTTCTGGCCTCTATTCTCTGTGAGTTGGTATTTGCCCTCCTCCGTGTTGTTTGCTGTGTCCTCGCTCCAGCGTGAGTCAGCTCATGGAAGAGGCTGCAGGTAATTGGAATCCAAATTTTTGATAGAAGTTTTGATAGAATTCTCCCATGCCCGACCGTGAAGTGATCCATCTATCATGACGTCAGTGACATCACATTCCTTGTTTAGTGAAGCTCTGCTGAATATATGCGGCCTCAGCGTTCTGACCAATCGGGGTTCATCTTGGGTTTGGCAGAGTTTCTTTCCAGAGCGGCAACAGAGGGACAGTGACACAGAGAAGAAATGTGATATCATAAAAGACTGAGACTGAAAAGATTCCCACTTAATTTAGATTCTATAAAATCCTGAGTTTCCTCCTTGTGTCGTCATTTGAGGAATGCAAACTACAAACCTTTATGGATATTAGAGTCTAATACACTTTACAACTCAGGCCAAGTGTTGAATCAACGACAGACTTGATGGATCTCTACCTCTTATCTACGATTTATTAACATTCAGAGTTGCAAATGATTTATCAAAGTTCGGCCAGCGGCTTATTAGAAAGTGAAGAAACCTCAGGAGTCTTAATTAATTACTTTTATTAAACTTTGATATGCAGAAGTGTTGGTTCTTCAGAGAGCTACATCCATTAACCTTTATTGATGAGTGACTAACATTCAGACCTGCAGATCTATGACCTTTTATTAACGACTCTGTAGCATCGGAGTGAACACGTCTCTACGTTCGGCCACATGAAACCGAAAGTGTCTGCGCGGCTAAATACCAGGAAGATCATTCAGAGACTCTCACACACACTCGTTTGTTATGCTGCTGATGGGATTGTGAGTTTCTTTTTTCGGATTGTTGCTGATTTACTTTCTGAATTCTTTCTTTCAGCCGCAAGTTTGTGTGTTGTTGTTTATTCCCCTGAGCCTTGTGTGGATTTTTCTGCCGCTCCACTCTTTTAGCAAACATGTATTTTAATCAACTTGTGTTTAGCTATCTGATCCGGGGCACAGTCAATCCCCCTGTGTCGTGTGAAATTTGATTAAGGTAATTGGCAAGCGTTGGCTAGTGTAAACCATAATGTGTGCTCCTCTCCGCTCGGTATGTATAGACAAACACCCGCCGACACACGCACACAAACAAAATGTCGCTTTTATATTCAGTCAATTGAGGCTACATCGAATTGAAAGGTGGTTATTTTTAAACCGCCTTCATTTTATTCCACTCTCATTTCTCGGATGTGATGCAAGAGAGGAAAGCGGCACAAGCTCCAGACTCAGGACGTTTACATCTATTTTGAAGGATTAGATTCCTGAACCAGATGCTGCAATGGGGGACTTCTAGGAGATAATACCGATAATACAGTCATCTAGAATTCCATATAAACTTTGTGCAGCAAACGCGTCTGAATGAGCGTTTTGCAGTTCTCCTGTCGGGGGTTTGCAGCCTCTGATGCACATATTCCCCCCGTTAGAAACGCTTTGGTTGCAGGATCTCCGGCTGAGATTAGTTTCCCTCTCTCGCTCTGCGCGGTGCTTCTGAAGGGACACGGTTTCTTCAAGGCCTTTGCTTTGCCCTCGACCTGAAAACGTCACGCCAGGATGAATCTCCCGGTCGAGGCAGAAAACACAGGAGCACAATATTCACCCGGTGGTTTCGCAGATTTGCCTCGAGGCAATGAAAAAGAGCATCAACCCCCCCCCCCCCCTCCTTGATGTTTCTATAAGGCAGATTGACTCCTGGTGTAATGGATGGTCAAAAAAACAACTAGCAGCAGTATTGATCAGGTAATGTTCAACATAGACACGTCGATAGGGTTTCTGAAAAGCCGAGAACTTGGCTTGTGCAGGCTTTAATAAAATATGACCTGCCTGGAGCCGGTTCACAGAGAAGCAGCGAGTCGCTCCTGGGAAATCTCCTCAAAGCCCTCCACGTTTTTCAACCAAAATAGCAAAAGGGGGCCGCAAGGAACTTTCTATTTTTAACTGAGTATTTATCTCTCCTCCGATCCTAAAGTGACAACCCCCCCCCCCCCGATGTAGTTTCTGTGGCTGCAGCTTGAAAAACAACCAACACACTGTTTGCTCAGGTCGGGGCTGAGATAATGTTTTGCTTTTCACTTTCGAGAGCTGTACAAATCCCAGCATGGATAGATTATGCAGAACAAATCAAACTCATGACTGTCAAAGACATGCGGAGGAGAGAGGAGGGGGAATAGGAGGAGGACATGGATGTTTGCTCCTGCTCATTGAGGTGGAGGAGGAGGAGGAGGAGGAGGAGGAAGAGGAGGAGGACAGGAAAGAGGAAGATGAAGGGGGGGGGGGGGGTAGGGGGTGGGAGCTTATAGAAGAGGGAGAAAGAGGAAAACTGACAATGAAAGAGAGATTGGTGCCTTTTATTCTCCTGAGATGGGAATAGTCATAGAGGGGTTGGTTCCCATGGCAATCGTCCCCCTCCGTGTGTGTGTGTGTGTGGTAGTGTGTTAGTGTGTGTGTGTGTGTGTGTGTAGACGGACTGTACGTGGACCTTGAGACTGTATGGAGACGAGTTGGGCCGAGGTCGTCCTGAGCGGGGGAGCCACCCGGGGCCTTGAAACGGAGGAGACTGTCACACAGACACTATCATCCACACGTCCATTCTCTCTCCACCACCTCTCATCTTCCATTCTTTTTTCACCCACCGTTATGCATCATCCTGTTGTTGCATTAAAAATACAATATTATCTCATATTTGAAGCTTTTTTCTGCAGCTTTCTCAATGTAGACATATTTGTGTTACGCTGTACGGGTTCACAGCACAGTGCATATTTGTTTTTTACCTTTTTAACCGTTAACTATTTATTCTTAAACGTCCACAAATACAGTGCTGAAGAGAAAACTTCTCTTATCTAAGCCACAGACACACATCCTGTTTGGTAATATCGAAATTTAACACAATGTATTGTTGACACACACATACATCAGCTCTGCACTAAGTAGGTTGTGTTTTTAACCGTATTTGTTTGTTAGATAGAAGGATTACTCCAAATCTACTCAAATATAAAGGATAGAAATATAATAAATGGGCGGATGCTGGAGTGTTTCTTTAACATAGTGAGACTAGGGCATTATAAAATAAGAACTGAACCAGGTCACTTTTGACCCACGTTGTGTATCGATGTGTTAAGCTAAAAGAACAACACTTGTTTGTGACTCACTATTTAACTCCACCCAGGCTTGAAAGAACATTTTAAAGAATTCATTAAGCAGAGAATTCCTTGTTGTCACTTTGCTTTAATGCCAGTGGTCATTAGTGTGTAAGTGTGTACTGTGTGTGTTGATAGTGATAACACCACCTACTGTCACAAGGAGGAAGGCCTTGTTTCAACTTTTATTTGATTTACATAAAGTGGCGTGGACCGTAAAGCATGATTAGTGGGCGTGGTCCCTGTTCGCCATCTCCCGCCACCGAGATATCAGGTGCTCGGGGCCGCACAGTGCAGCTCGCAGCCCTCGTTTAAATAATGTTCTAGACTGTTAAACTTTCCTTCTGCATCATCCACAGCATTTTCTATTAGCGTCTGTTAAAGGTGAACAATAATTACTGTGTGAGCCCAGAAGAAAAACCATCACGGTAGCATGGATCCTTGGTTTTGTCCTCATCCTTAAAACCCACCAAATTTCCCCTCTTTAGTTTGTTTCCCAGCGTCTGAGCTGTAATCTCTGGCGTCTCAAAGCGCCTCCTGTTCAGTCCTCTCCGTCCCGCTGTTATTACAAACATGTTTGAACTAACCACGACCTCTCGACTCGCCCGTGGACTCGCCTCGTCTGTGGAGCCGTGACCTTTTAACCACATCTCCTTAGGGTTTATGAGAACAGAATCCAAAAATGTCCGGCTTCACTTAGACTCTTCATTCCCGGCCAGATCCAACAAAACTCCCCTTTCAGCTTAAGCCCCCCCCAAAAACAGTTGCCTGTTCATGCCACCAGTCTAATGGATATAACAGTAAACTGTTGAGCATCAAAGGACGAAAGATAGAAAATTAAATCTTTGTATTTAACAGAAGTCAGAAAAAAAACAACGGTGGCATTGTTCTCGATCTGAGTCTCGATTTGCCACAATCAGCCGGCGACAGGCTGAACTTGCCTCAGTACAGGACATTGTTTCCGTTATCAAGGGCTGTGGAACAAAAGTTTCAACCCCTCACTCACTTACATGGAGGCTCTGCAAAAGTTTGAAGCTTGTGCCGCTGCGGAGGACACAGCTCAGTTTCACAACATTTCAAATGAATTCCAACTGTGACCCAGTTTCATGGAGAAAATAAATATAAGAGCTTCCCGGCCCTCGTGCGGCACAAACCACTTCTTCTCTGACTGTTTGTGTGCTTGTTGTGGTCGGAGAATCATGTTTCCTTCACCAAATTATTCCCAACGAAGATTATGTTTGCTGCAGGCATGCAAAATGAGCTTTGTGTGTCTGTTGTAGTGATGTGCAGGCAGGTAAAGAAAAGGTTTTGATTATATAACAGTTTCCACTAGAAGAGACGTTTAAATTAACTTGATCCTGATTTTTTATTTGGATCAGCTCCAAATTTGCCTTAATTTTTTCACAAAAATCCATTAATTATTCACTAAGAAATTATCTAAAATGTTGTGAAACACCATGTTAGAGATGTGGAGAACATATTGGATATCCTTCCAATTAGTTTCATGGAATTCTGTCCAGGAGTAATCCTGCTAAATAACAAACAAACAACTACTGACGTAAACATAAAATCCTTGGCGGTGGAAACTATGGTTAAGTGCATATTTCCACCAAGGCCCAACATTCCCCTTGAATTCAATCATGCTGCAACACATCACACACACTCATAGATATCATTTATCTAAATATGCCTGATTAAATTCATTAAGACCAATGAATTATTCCAAATCTGTGACGGTATCAAACAAAAACATATCGCACAATGATAAAAAAGGGATTAATTGACTCGGCCTGAATCTCCTCCTGCTACCAAGTTTTGTGGAAACTGTTTTTCCAGTCCGACTGAACCCGAGGATTCAAGGTGATCAGGAAAGGAAGGAAGTTAGGAAGGAAGGAAGGGAGTAGTAGGGGATTTCCAGCTGAAGTGTGTTAACATTGTCCGACACTTACTGACACTGTCACCTGCAGCACCGCAGACCGACGCTCAGTGAGTCAGCGAAGGACGATCGGACGATTTGAGGCTGTTGCCGATTAGATACATGGGTTGTGTGTCCTTTGACCTCTCCTTCAAAATAAAGGTTGTTTGTAAGAGAAGGGAAAACAACTCTGTGGTCAAGGTCTGATAAGGTTTGCTGCGATTCCCTCACGCGCCGGCTAGTTTCCATTCAGATGATGTGAAAGCTGGCGGTTGAACTCCGGCGCCGACTGGGTAACTGTCTGTGAGGAACGGTTTGCTCTGGTTTCAGGTGTGATGCATTTGTGGTGTGACAGACAACAGCCGACCAATCACAGGATCCAAGGTTTGTGTTTGACTTCATCTGCTGAACAGTCGCTGAATCAAATTGCTGGATTGTTCCTGATCTGCAGTCCATAAGCAGTTTTGAGCCTAATTTTTGTGCCATAGGTAATTCTGTAACAAAGGAAACACGTGTGTCAGCACATGAGTGTGGGGATTTTCCCTCACACATCAGAAAGTACAAATGATTCAAACCAGGAGTGAGCTGAGCGTGTGTCCTACTTGCCTATTTTAGCAGTTTCCCAAATAGCGAGTGAAACCACACAGGAGCTTTCCTCATGAATAAATGTGCATGAAGAACAAGTTATTTCTCCATTTCTACAAAATATGATGTATGAGGTCCACACTCATTTTCAGTTGGGATTCATTTAGTCAACAAATAAAAAAGTTTCCTTTCCCCACGTGCATGTCCATGTAGTGACCTCATGTTTACAGCTATTAGTTTGAAAAATCTGCATTAAAAAGCTTAATTTGTAACAGTGAAAACAAAACTACTGCTTGTTGTTTTGCTCAGTTGGGGACAAAGGAACCAAATTACAGATGTGAAAGAACCATTGTGGTGAAAGATCAACTCCGAACAAACACAAAACCAATGACTATAGTTGGTAGGAAACAAGTCAAGTTAGATTTAATTTATATTGTATATTTATGGCACATAAAAAGCAAAAGGAGTGGAGCCACAGTGCTTTAAAATCATTGAAATGAAAATGCAGCATTCTTGGTTGTGGCTATAAAGACAAACAACCATTCATACTCACATTCTCACCGATGAGTTTCCAATCAAACCCTTTCCCAGTTCTGTATTGGGAGAACATGCAAACTCTACTCAGAAAGGGTTTCAAACCGAGGACCTTCTGGCTCCTGACCCACTGTGACTCCTTCCCTTTGTTTTGCTTCAGGATATTTGGCTTCTGTCAACTCTGCTTCTGGACTTGATAAAGAACCAATTCAGATATTGTTCTCAAGAGGACGCGACCACAGGAGGAGCCGCTGCTGTTGTCTCGTTCCCTCGTCTCTCTAAACCACTCTGCCTCGGCCCTCGACTCTACCCCTCGACAGTAAAGTATGGATGATGCAGGACCTGCACTGAATGCAGCCCAGCGCTTCACTTTACTTGTCAGATTAAAAAGATCAAAAGTCGGAGAAGAAGGCGAAGAGGGCGCAGGGGATAAAGCCGGCGAGAGGAAGAGAGGCGGCTCAAAAGGGAGACTACACGGAGAAGAACACAAGAACACAGTTTCCTAATTAATGTCTTCCTCCATTAATCCACTTGGAAGCTTCCCATGCTGCTGGGTTTGATCTCCGCAGCGCTGCTATCAAAGCCTTGTAACACGGTCTTGCAACATGGTGGAGATCTCCGTCAGACTGCATTAAGGAGAACCGTGCATCCCCGTCGCTGCTCGCTCTCGATGCTCTGATGTCTGGAGGCGCAATCTGCCTTGTGTGTGATCATCTACTGGCTGAGGCTCCATGTGCGACTGGAGGAGGCCCGAGCACAACGTCCTAATTTCTAATTAGAGATAGAGCACAATTTAAAGCTGCACTAGTCTTTATTATTATGTGATGTACAATGTGAAGCATGTGAACTGACATGGATTTATCACCCAAGTGTTTTTAGGGTCTTGGAGCTCAGTGCTTTGGTTTTAAAACGCGAATGATTTGCTCCGTCCACAAGATGATGAATCAGATATTTGATCAAAACAGCCTCGACCCTCTCATCTGTTGGTTTTAATGACAACATGTTGGATTCACTGACTCTACAAGCTGAGTGAGTGAGTCATGTGCGGAGACATCATGAGGAGTTGGAAGCCAAACGGAGAGTGAATGTTGGACTTGAATTATTTTTACATCTAGAAAAACAGCTCTTGTTTATTAATGGAGCTGAACAACTGTTTTCTAACACAACAGCCATGACAGCTCCACGAGGGGCCAATCAGATGAAGAATCTTATCTGTGGACAGTTCCTCACTTTCGATGGAGAGTGATGGTGTCTTGGTGGACGCTTGTTGAGATGTGCCGGCTCGGTCGTGGCGGACAGATATGGACACATGCCGGGAGCTCACCAGAGGTCATGTGACTGTTTACTACCCCCCCACAACCCTGACAGAAAAAACACATGAACTTCACCTGAGCAATGCATGGGAAACATGTGGTTTTATAACATTTTGGTGATATAACAGGTGAAGCCCTTGTAAATACTGATGTGAAACCCATCAGATTACATGTGAATGCATGTGATTAGTGACCAGATGTGATAATTCATGTGATTTTTACACATTTGAGCTGTAAAGACCATTTTCAGAAGTTTTTGGATGCTCAAGCAAACTGTTTGAATCCGGTCTCAAATATCCTTTGAACCTCTCGTCATTCAAACAAATCTCCTGGAGCCATTTGTGAAACTTTGAGTTTTGTTGCCCCTAAACACAACAAGTTTTCTGAGAGGGGTTTACGTTGCTGGAAATCCACTTAGCTTAGTTTCTGTAGTTAAGTTAGTTTAGTCCTGGAGTCTCTCTACTAATTGGACAAGTCAATTTGGCTGCTTTGTTTTGCAGGCGAAACAGAAGCACAACCGCCCTCATCCCTTGATGAAAGGTATAAGTTGGTTTTAGACGTTACATCTGAAGACCCTCATGCTATTTTATCTTTCCAGTAGAGTTCTTCTGTCCAGAGTGACCCTGAAAATCAATTATCAGAGCTTCATTAATGTGCCTAGTCCCCGGAGGAGCAACAGGCAATGACTCCAGCGATCAATGTGAGCACAGAGAACCTCGGACTGACAAACTGTTGTTGAGCGAAGGACGTGCAAGACAAGAACCTCTCTCACGCTGTCTCTCACATTCAGCTCAATACAAAGTGCTGTGGGATGTTTTGGGCACAAGGGCCGGAGCTGAGTGCACAGCAGCTCCAGCAAAGCATCTGAACATCAATTCCGGCTTATGAGGAGGAAAACTTATCGAATAAAACCTCTTATCGAATAAAACCTCAAATGCCATTAGCGCGAGACAAAAGATAGAACCGAATGGCAAGAGGATCGTTGCTAATTCAGCAAAAGGGAAATCAATGGACCTCTTCCTGTTTTTTCCCCCTGTAGCTGCTCAGCGTCTGTCTACGCCGTCAAGCCTCCCCGACTCCCAACTTGTCAATCACGGATAGAACTCTGGCTGAGGCGAGGGTGGGGGGCGGAGGCGCGTGTGGGGGGGGCTGCCCGGAGTTCGCGTCCTCCGAGGACGGAGGTTGAGGCGAGAAGCAGAGACTCGAAATCAAAAACATCTCACTTTTCTGTCAGTTCGGCTCTAAAAATACTTCAGCATGCCTCCGCCCCCTCCACACCCTACCCTCGAACCCCCCCCGATCCATTGTTCCGATTGCGTCTTCCCCGTCTCTCGCAGACTACATGACAGAGCCTCGCTTCCCCTTGTTGTTCCTTCTCTCCACAGGGTCGGCACAGAAATGATAAAAAAAAAGCTATTTACAAGTAACTGTAGGCAACAGTGGAAAAATCCAAGACTTGGAAAAATTCTGAACCCGGTTTCCTTTGATGTTGGAGACATTTTTTGGAGGCTGCTCGGGGGAACCGCAGTCCTGAGTGACAATTTAGGGGGGGGGGGACATCAGAGTTCTGCAGATCTGCTGTAAGGCTTCCTATTATTCTTGAAAACCAAAGCAAGACATCAGTCCTGCTTTGCACCGGCAGAGATGCAAAGACACAAAACTCCTCGGCACACACCGTCACCACACAGGAACCGTTTAGAAGAGTTGGACACGTTTGTCTTGCGGGGGGGGGGGGTGGGGGGGGGGGGTGTGTGCAGCGGCCGTCAGCCTGCCTAATTCCCCGGGGCTGATCTGAGGCCTGTAGAGATATGATTGTGCAGCGTGTTGATATCCACGAGCCAAACAAAGCCATTCATGTTAGGGCCCCTGGAAAATTCTGGCTTCATGACAACCGTAATGAATCTCCTGTTTCATCTCCCTCTCCCTTCTCCCTCCTCGCATGTTGATCACCCTCCTCTATTCAAAGGACTCTAATTGCAACGCTCCCTTTCTTTCCAGTCTCTACTTGCCATGCATTACACCCCCCCCCCCCCCCCACATCCTCCCCCCTTCTTTTTCCGAGGTACAATCTCCAACCTGGCCGTCCCATTTCCTCTTTCTCCCTTGATTGATTCTCACCTTTTCCATTCTTGCCGTTCACCTCATTAATGTTGGAGCCCGACTGCTCGTTTCCTCCACTCCTTCCTCCACCACCCCCCCCCCCCCCCCCGCCCCGCCTCACTTCCTGTCCTGTCGTCTCTGAAGCGACAGCTGGCTCAAATCCGCTCTATCCGGCCAAGGTCCCGCCATGTTTCCGTAATTAGAAGGAGTATAATGAAGAGGGCTCCTCTCTATTATATTATAATACTGGAAGGGGGAGGGGGGAGGACACCTCCGCTGCCATTAATACATCCATCCAACTGTCCGTCCATCCAGCCGTCCATCCAGCCGTCCATGAATTTAATCACCGGGACACAATAGGATGTCACCTGCTTCCAGATGCAGCCGCAGATGTGTGTCACAAGCCATTTGGGGCGAGCTGGCGTCCGTAGCGGCCGTTCATCACGGCCCACTTCTTCCTCCACGGCCTCCTCTTCCTCTACGGTTGTCTTCATTAATTTGGTCTCTCTCTGAATGAGGCGGAGGGAGCCCGTGGAAAATCAGGCTCATTTAGTCGTGTTGATTTATATATTTACAGACGCTCATCGAGCATGTTCTTCTTTATTGGTTTTCCTTCTGAAATCCCAGAGGAATCATGGTTATCCGAGTGTGAGTGTTTGCTCTCACTTGTGTGTGTGTGTGTCTCTCTCTCTGTGTGTGTGTGTGTGTGTGTGTACATGCAGTTTGTCACAGAGCAGTAATGTGATCCTCCATCAGTAAAATCGGGTGAGGTGAATAGAACATTTACTTAAGCGCAGTACTAATGTAGAGTTTTAGAGTTGTTTGTACTTGAAAATTGATACTTGATACTTTTACTCCAGCACGAGTAAGAGGCAAATATTAACACGTGTTCATAGTCTCTACAGATTCATCCACGTGTTGTCAGGTTCTAAAATATGACGCATTATATCATGAGTTAATGCATAACTACTATTTTTCATAAATGTACATAATTATTATTATTATTATTCTGTGGCCTTTCTGTTAGGTATATCTTTCTAATACTGATGTACTTTTTTACACCAAGTGTGTATCACGATATAAACTATGTATATTTGTGCTTTATACTCACTTGTAGTAACTTTACATTCACTTATGTGGTTTTTGCCCATTTTCCAATGATACATGATTTTTTCTTTAACTGTGAATTTCACTGTAGAGAGGTATTTTAGAATTTGTCAGCAAAAAATGCAAAGAGCCGAAACTTGCACGACTCAGAGACCCACGAGTGACCATGAGCCTCTGTCTTCCTCTCAGGGTCTGTGCTCAGAGCGACTCACACGTGGAGCCATGGGCTGCGGGCTACGCAAGATGAAGCCGACGTCGGAGGAGAACAGTCCGGGGAAGATCTACTCCACCCTGAAGAGGCCGCAGGTGGAGACCAAGGTGGGCGTGGCCTACACCTACCGCTACCTGGACTTCCTCATCGGCAAAGACGGTAAGGTCTCCGCCGAGAAAACAAAAAAGATCTGTGACTTCCATTGTTTTTTAGTGTCGCGCCTGCAAGAAGAAAAACAGAGGCCTGTCTCCATCTATAAATTTTCCGCCACAGTCCCCGAGCCAGACTTGTCCGCCGAGCGATTGTTGCTATTGATCAATAATCCCCACAGCCGCCTCCTGCAGATATATTACAGTCATTTTGTGCTGTGGGGTTGTAAAAAAAGTCTAAATTATTGCCCCCTTCCACATGCACAGTTTAAATTATATGAACACCTCAGGGCGTTTGCCGTTTTTGCTGCATCATGATAAGGCAGCGAATGTGAATCACAAGTTTGCAAGCAGCCCGAGCGGAGCAGCAATCTCCTCTCCGCGGCTCCTCGTATATATTTCACAGAATAACGTCCCCCCCCCCCCTCCCCCTGTGATTAATCTGTCTGGTCCCACTCTGAAAATGCCATTACACCTGCATATCCTGAGCAGAAGAAACATCCATGCGGAAAAATCCATCACTCATGTTTACTGAATAATAGCCCTCCCTGTAATTTTCATCAGGACTTTTCTTGTAATGATGGAGTGTTAATTAGCGCCCGCTCCCCGTCTGGCTGCAGTCATTGTAATTTTCGTCTCTGACAATTAGTCAGTAATACTTTCACATTGTGCTAATGATGTGGAATTTGTGCAGCCCTCTCCAAGCCAAATATCCTGCTGGTGGCCATCAATTATGTATGGGGGACCGGGTCCGCGAGCAGAGGATGCAAACAAAGTGAAGGGTGGGCCTGCCGGGCTGGAGGGGGGGTTCTGTTCGGTGTCGCGGTTCTGACTCGAGCTCCGAACAGCTAACATGTTCACTGTGAAGATGTTACCGACAGCCAAACACAATCTGCGGCTGCCTGTGCTGTGCATGGAAATATGGAGATAAATCAGTTTCCTTTGCAAAAATAGCATCAGTCCACCGACGCACACAGACACACACACACACACACACACACACACACACAGAGAAAAGGCCGGTAGAAGCCCCTCCTCTCTTTCCTCTCCTCCGTCTGAGGTGTTTACGAGATGAAAGGTGGGCGTCGCTTCCTGAGATGCCGAGACCTCAGCTAACGACTCCGGGGCTTCTTTGTGTCTGAGTATGTGTGTGTGTGTGTTTGTGTGTGAGCGTGTGGGAGTGTGTGAGTTTGCATGTCTGTTTGTGCTTTTGTGCTTTTGTAACAGACAGTTTGAAGTTGAAAGATTAAAATAGTTTTTACTGTGGGTAAAGTGGAGATTAGAGTCACATATTAGATCAGGCTCTGTTAGATCAGGTTGGATTAGGTCCCAGCAGCACAAGGAAAGGTCACGTCCATGTGGGACAGGGTAGAACTAAGCATGGTTAGTTTAGATGAAATGAGACAACTTGTTTGTACTTTATAGACCAAGCTGATGTCAGTGCTAAGAACTTCTTTACGCTGTTAGATGATGCAAATCGAGATGAGCTCTACCTAAACTCAGGATGTGCACAGAAAGTAGGTTGTTTACCTGGAAAATACACTTTAAGTGTGTAATTGAACCTGAAAACAACCAATGTTTCTGCTGCTGTTAGTTTTTAAAAGAAAAAGTTACTTTATTAAAGCCCCCGAAACCAGAGCCCCGGTTCCTCTTCTTCCTCACAGCTTTGAGAATCACTTCAATCCCATGACCTTCTGCAGCTGGCTCTCCAAATCAAACAAGAGAACAGAATCCAATACGAAAAGAAAGCAGACTAAAATCTTTTAAAAAGCAGTAAATTCCATTATTGCACTATTGTAATGTGATTGAGATTTATAAAGGACGGTTACAACAATCAGAAGTATTGTGCTCCCTGCCTGTAAACTCTTACTGAGCTCCGGGAACAGCCATCGAACATATCGATTTACAAAGTAAAAGCACCACGTCATCTGCCAACAGTCAGACTTTTTAAGCCTTCTGCCTCAATGACCCTGGTTTCAGCGCTGACTCCTCACAGTTGGTTCATAGATGAGGTTTAGAACCAGGACTGAATGAAGGTAACATTTATAACGGAGGTCGTTAAGGTGAAGGTGAGCAAATGGGATATTAATGTGCACTGGGAATATGTTTGTGTGCTGGAGGCCAGGGAGGAGCCGCGCTGCTATATTTAGCCATCGCTCTGTTACTTCAGCTCTTCGACAGTTATAGCTGTAATGATGGGGGTGGGTGAGGGGTGGGGGCGGTGGTGGGGGGGGGGGGTTTGGTGGTACGGGAAGCCTAGGAGATGTAGTGTGCGGCGTGTTCAGCCTGACAGTTGATTAGTCTCCATTAGTTTGTCAGGCTGACTGGACTGGATGGATGGAGGAGCCGGGGGAACGTGGGTGTCTGCGGTGCCAGGCGGGCTGTTCCATCGGCCCTCGTACGGGACCTGACACGAGGGCGGGGCCGGAGGGGCCGGGGGGGCTGCTGGTGCACATGTGGGGGTTGGATAGGTTCCTCCCTATTGTTGAACTCTGTGTTAGTGCCTGTGTGTGTGTGTGTGTGTGAGTGTGTGTTTGGCTCGCGGCCACGTTATTATCTTCAAGTTGTGTTATGCTGGGGGTTGGTACTTACTGTAATCAGTTTTCTCTTGCTCTGTCTCTCTGTCACTGTCAGTACGCCTCAGTCTATGAGTCTGTGTTGTTCATCTTAAAGTGTAAGTGTGTGTGTTTGTGTGTGTGTGCGTGTGTGTGCGTGTTCTCCCTAAGAGCTCATCGAGTTTGGGGAAACCAGTTTGTCAGTGCAGCCCCAGTGGCTGAATGGTTCCACTGCATCAGCAGATTTTCATGTTGAAGGGTCAGCGTGTGGCTCACAGGTGTAATTACCTTGAACCAGGTTCGTGAGTGAGAGGTAAAGATTCTGGAGGTTTTCATCAAAACGCCGGTTCAGTATTTAATAGAGACGGAACCGATTATGAAATGGAGAATAGTGCAGAAAATGTGGTGCACGTCTTTCTGTGTTGATCTCCTGTGTCTGCGCTGGTTTGTGTCAGGTTACTCCCACAGTCCAAAGACAGAGGCTAATGGAGATTTACTTTAATTGGAGACTCTAAATTAACAATTGCATATATGTTACTTCCTCATTTAACATTAGCAAAGCTGACGTTTTAAAGAACATCTGTATCTTCTTCTTCATTAACTTCTGAAAGAATAAATAAACAATCTTCTTCTTCCTGCAGCTTTGGCCTGAAGTTCGTGGTTATTCAGATAAAATGTAGCCTCTCATTCTGATCACATGACCCTTCTCTGTTTGTGGTACTGTTACGTAATGTTTTAGCTTTATGTATTAGCAGTATCTCATGTTAACCTACCAGGACACATGTGACTGTTTGTGGTCTCTGGGTCTCAGGTCACCTAATTGTCTGAGTCTTGTGATTCCCAGAAAAATAAGGAAGACCTTAGTGTTAGCTAATTTACTAAATTATCATTTGATTGCGTATCTTTTGCATCTGAAACAGTCTTGTTATGTTTCGTAATATTATGAAGAAAGAAGTAATATGGTCTGATTGCATAAAGTACTTTGCTGTGTCACAACCCACAGCAACAAAACAAGCATGTTTTATTTACGGTAAAAGCCGGAGAACAACAACAAGAACATTTACGTTGTCATATTCAAAACGAGATTGCTTCAGGGCCGTGTTCTGCAGCAGCATGTTCGGGACAAAATGAAGTCAGAGTTTTTTACTTCCTCTTCATCTCCCTCTTCTCTTCTCTGTGGCCTCGTGTTGGTTGATTTCTCTTTGCTCTGACTCCTGCTCTGTGAATAATGTTTGTCATAATTTCCGGCTACAGTGTGAGATCATAGCTCTTCCCAACGGCCCCCCCGACGTCCCTGCAGCTACCAGGCAGAAATAACACCTTTCACTGCAGAGGGGGGTGATGAAAGGAAGAGCAGAGGCACACTAACCCCCCCCCCCCCCCCCCGCTGCACTAAATATCAGAGCTTCTGCCGGATGGTTTTGGATCCGCTTCGTGGTCACTCTGCTACTACTCGTTCAGCCCTGAGAGAGCTTCACAACAACAAGAAAATGGCGAGTCTGTACGATATTGAGATCATGACCCCACGGGGGGGGGGGGAGCCGAGAAGGTGCCTTCGTCATTGCCTTGGTAGATGGTGTGGAAAATTGTAAACACAAGAGCACAACGGACTCAGGGACGTGTGGCACGAATCGTGTTTCCCAAAATGTTATTGTCACAGAATGAAAAAATTGAAAAACAAGGGGGATGCACTGCTTCTTCTCTGCAGGCACGTTGCAAATGCTGGAAATATAAAGTTGTCGCCCTTGACATCAGAGCCGGTAGGCAGACATGTGACGTGCTCACACACACACACACACAAACACACACAGACACACAAACACACATGAGCACACAGGACCAGACGTCGCTTGATATCATCTCGGGAACGAGACACATCATTTATATGCAAAACCCCCAGAGCCCCAGGTCCCCTTGTTAATATGAGCTGTAGTAGTGGCAGCAGGTGAGTGACACGCAGGAGCAGCACCCCCCCCCCCCCCCCCCCAGCCCCACCCACCAACCCCCCCCGCTCCTCTCAGATATAAGACTGAGCTGCAGGAGAGGTCAGCGGGAACGCCACGCGCCGGAGTGGCTTTCTGAGGGGAGATTAGTCCTTGAATGGCGGGGGAGCCTGGATTTACCCCCCCCCCCCGGCTCCTCGGAGCGAGAGGTGGAAATGAATCGCGGTTATTGAAGGGGAGAATGACATTGAAGACTGAATTCACGGTCATCTGGTTTTTACATTATATTTCCATTATATCCCCGCTGCCCAGGGTGTGGCTGCGGCGCTCAAACCGAAACACACGATTAGAGATGGGGAGGCCGGCCACAGTGAGCTCAGAGGGAAGTGTGTCTCCGATGCTCTGAGAAATCAACGGCCTAGTGGTGATCGTGTATCGGAAAATACCGAATTCATATTCCCGGACCTCCCTCCGAACCGGCCTGTCGCTGC
>NC_084955.1:23154664-23199212 GCF_949316205.1 Platichthys flesus | reverse complement strand
CCAGCACGAGTAAGAGGCAAATATTAACACGTGTTCATAGTCTCTACAGATTCATCCACGTGTTGTCAGGTTCTAAAATATGACGCATTATATCATGAGTCAATGCATAACTACTATTTTTCATTAATGTACATAATTATTATTATTATTCTGTGGCCTTTCTGTTAGGTATATCTTTCTAATACTGATGTACTTTTTTACACCAAGTGTGTATCACGATATAAACTATGTATATTTGTGCTTTATACTCACTTGTAGTAACTTTACATTCACTTATGTGGTTTTTGCCCATTTTCCAATGATACATGATTTTTTCTTTAACTGTGAATTTCACTGTAGAGAGGTATTTTAGAAATTGTCAGCAAAAAATGCAAAGAGCCGAAACTTGCACGACTCAGAGACCCACGAGTGACCATGAGCCTCTCTGTCTTCCTCTCAGGGTCTGTGCTCAGAGCGACTCACACGTGGAGCCATGGGCTGCGGGCTACGCAAGATGAAGCCGACGTCGGAGGAGAACAGTCCGGGGAAGATCTACTCCACCCTGAAGAGGCCGCAGGTGGAGACCAAGGTGGGCGTGGCCTACACCTACCGCTACCTGGACTTCCTCATCGGCAAAGACGGTAAGGTCTCCGCCGAGAAAACAAAAAAGATCTGTGACTTCCATTGTTTTTTAGTGTCGCGCCTGCAAGAAGAAAAACAGAGGCCTGTCTCCATCTATAAATTTTCCGCCACAGTCCCCGAGCCAGACGTGTCCGCCGAGCGATTGTTGCTATTGATCAATAATCCCCACAGCCGCCTCCTGCAGATATATTACAGTCATTTGTGCTGTGGGGTTGTAAAAAAAGTCTAAATTATTGCCCCCTTCCACATGCACAGTTTAAATTATATGAACACCTCAGGGCTTTTGCCGTTTTTGCTGCATCATGATAAGGCAGCGAATGTGAATCACAAGTTTGCAAGCAGCCCGAGCGGAGCAGCAATCTCCTCTCCGCGGCTCCTCGTATATATTTCACAGAATAACGTCCCCCCCCCCCCCTCCCCCTGTGATTAATCTGTCTGGTCCCACTCTGAAAATGCCATTACACCTGCATATCCTGAGCAGAAGAAACATCCATGCAGAAAAATCCATCACTCATGTTTACTGAATAATAGCACTTCCCTGTAATTTTCATCAGGACTTTTCTTGTAATGATGGAGTGTTAATTAGCGCCCGCTCCCCGTCTGGCTGCAGTCATTGTAATTTTCGTCTCTGACAATTAGTCAGTAATACTTTCACATTGTGCTAATGATGTGGAATTTGTGCAGCCCTCTCCAAGCCAAATATCCTGCTGGTGGCCATCAATTATGTATGGGGGACCGGGTCCGCGAGCAGAGGATGCAAACAAAGTGAAGGGTGGGCCTGCCGGGCTGGAGGGGGGGTTCTGTTCGGTGTCGCGGTTCTGATCCGAGCTCCGAACAGCTAACATGTTCACTGTGAAGATGTTACCGACAGCCAAACACAATCTGCGGCTGCCTGTGCTGTGCATGGAAATATGGAGATGAATCAGTTTCCTTTGCAAAAATAGCATCAGTCCACCGACGCACACAGACACACACACACACACACACACACACACACACACACAGAGAAAAGGCCGGTAGAAGCCCCTCCTCTCTTTCCTCTCCTCCGTCTGAGGTGTTTACGAGATGGAAGGTGGGCGTCGCTTCCTGAGATGCCGAGACCTCAGCTAACGACTCCGGGGCTTCTTTGTGTCTGAGTATGTGTGTTTGTGTGTGAGCGTGTGGGAGTGTGTGAGTTTGCATGTCTGTTTGTGCTTTTGTGCTTTTGTAACAGACAGTTTGAAGTTGAGAGATTAAAATAGTTTTTACTGTGGGTAAAGTGGAGATTAGAGTCACATATTAGATCAGGCTCTGTTAGATCAGGTTGGATTAGGTCCCAGCAGCACAAGGAAAGGTCACGTCCATGTGGGACAGGGTAGAACTAAGCATGGTTAGTTTAGATGAAATGTGACAACTTGTTTGTACTTATAGACCAAGCTGATGTCAGTGCTAACAACTTCTTTACGCTGTTAGATGATGCAAATCGAGATGAGCTCTACCTAAACTCAGGATGTGCACAGAAAGTAGGTTGTTTACCTGGAAAATACACTTTAAGTGTGTAATTGAACCTGAAAACAACCAATGTTTCTGCTGCTGTTAGTTTTTAAAAGAAAAAGTTACTTTATTAAAGCCCCCGAAACCAGAGCCCCGGTTCCTCTTCTTCCTCACAGCTTTGAGAATCACTTCAATCCCATGACATTCTGCAGCTGGCTCTCCAAATCAAACAAGAGAACAGAATCCAATACGAAAAGAAAGCAGACTAAAATCTTTTAAAAAGCAGTAAATTCCATTATTGCACTATTGTAATGTGATTGAGATTTATAAAGGACGGTTACAACAATCAGAAGTATTGTGCTCCCTGCCTGTAAACTCTCACTGAGCTCCGGGAACAGCCATCGAACATATCGATTTACAAAGTAAAAGCACCACGTCATCTGCCAACATTCAGACTTTTTAAGCCTTCTGCCTCAATGACCCTGGTTTCAGCGCTGACTCCTCACAGTTGGTTCATAGATGAGGTTTAGAACCAGGACTGAATGAAGGTAACATTTATAACGGAGGTCGTTAAGGTGAAGGTGAGCAAATGGATATTAATGTGCACTGGGAATATGTTTGTGTGCTGGAGGCCAGGGAGGAGCCGCGCTGCTATATTTAGCCATCGCTCTGTTACTTCAGCTCTTCGACAGTTATAGCTGTAATGATGGGGTGGGTGGGGGCGGGGGTGGGGGGTGGGGGGGGGTTTGGTGGTACGGGAAGCCTAGGAGATGTAGTGTGCGGCGTGTTCAGCCTGACAGTTGATTAGTCTCCATTAGTTTGTCAGGCTGACTGGACTGGATGGATGGAGGAGCCGGGGAACGTGGGTGTCTGCGGTGCCAGGCGGGCTGTTCCATCGGCCCTCGTACGGGACCTGACACGAGGGCGGGCCGGGGGGGGCCGGGGGGGCTGCTGGTGCACATGTGGGGGTTGGATAGGTTCCTCCCTATTGTTGAACTCAGTGTTAGTGCCTGTGTGTGTGTGTGTGTGTGAGTGTGTGTTTGGCTCGCGGCCACGTTATTATCTTCAAGTTGTGTTATGCTGGGGGTTGGTACTTACTGTAATCAGTTTCTCTTGCTCTGTCTCTCTGTCACTGTCAGTACGCCTCAGTCTATGAGTCTGTGTTGTTCATCTTAAAGTGTAAGTGTGTGTGTTTGTGTGTGTGTGCGTGTGTGTGCGTGTTCTCCTAAGAGCTCATCGAGTTTGGGGAAACCAGTTTGTCAGTTCAGCCCCAGTGGCTGAATGGTTCCACTGCATCAGCAGATTTTCATGTTGAAGGGTCAGCGTGTGGCTCACAGGTGTAATTACCTTGAACCAGGTTCGTGAGTGAGAGGTAAAGATTCTGGAGGTTTTCATCAAAACGCCGGCTCAGTTTTTAATAGAGACGGAACGATTATGAAATTGAGAATAGTGCAGAAAATGTGATGCACGTCTTTCTGTGTTGAGTTTGCATGTTCTCCTGTGTCTGCGCTGGTTTGTGTCACAGTCCAAAGACAGAGGCTAATGGAGATTTACTTTAATTGGAGACTCTAAATTAACAATTGCATATATGTTACTTCCTCATTTAACATTAGCAAAGCTGACGTTTTAAAGAACATCTGTATCTTCTTCTTCATTAACTTCTGAAAGAATAAATAAACAATCTTCTTCTTCCTGCAGCTTTGGCCTGAAGTTCGTGGTTATTCAGATAAAATGTAGCCTCTCATTCTGATCACATGACCCTTCTCTGTTTGTGGTACTGTTACGTAATGTTTTAGCTTTATGTATTAGCAGTATCTCATGTTAACCTACCAGGACACATGTGACTGTTTGTGGTCTCTGGGTCTCAGGTCACCTAATTGTCTGAGTCTTGTGATTCCCTGAAAAATAAGGAAGACCTTAGTGTTAGCTAATTTACTAAATTTTCATTTGATTGCGTATCTTTTGCATCTGAAACAGTCTTGTTATGTTTCGTAATATTATGAAGAAAGAAGTAATATGGTCTGATTGCATAAAGTACTTTGCTGTGTCACAACCAACAGCAACAAAACAACCATGTTTTATTGACGGTAAAAGCCGGAGAACAACACAAGAACATTTACGTTGTCATATTCAAAACGAGATTGCTTCAGGGCCGTGTTCTGCAGCAGCATGTTCGGGACAAAATGAAGTCAGAGTTTTTACTTCCTCTTCATCTCCCTCTTCTCTTCTCTGTGGCCTCGTGTTGGTTGATTTCTCTTTGCTCTGACTCCTGCTCTGTGAATAATGTTTGTCATAATTTCCGGCTACAGTGTGAGATCATAGCTCTTCCCAACGGCCCCCCCGACGTCCCTGCAGCTACCAGGCAGAAATAACACCTTTCACTGCAGAGGGGGGTGATGAAAGGAAGAGCAGAGGCATCACTAACCCCCCCCACTGCACTAAATATCAGAGCTTCTGCCGGATGGTTTTGGATCCGCTTCGTGGTCACTCTGCTACTACTCGTTCAGCCCTGAGAGAGCTGCACAACAACAAGAAAATGGCGAGTCTGTACGATATTGAGATCATGACCCCACGGGGGGGGGGGGAGCCGAGAAGGTGCCTTCGTCATTGCCTTGGTAGATGGTGTGGAAAATTGTAACACAAGAGCACAACGGACTCAGGGACGTGTGGCACGAATCGTGTTTCCCAAAATGTTATTGTCACAGAATGAAAAAATTGAAAAACAAGGGGGATGCACTGCTTCTTCTCTGCAGGCACGTTGCAAATGCTGGAAATATAAAGTTGTCGCCCTTGACATCAGAGCCGGTAGGCAGACATGTGACGTGCTCACACACACACACACACAAACACACACAGACACACAAACACACATGAGCACACAGGACCAGACGTCGCTTGATATCATCTCGGAAACGAGACACATCATTTATATGCAAAACCCCCAGAGCCCAGGTCCCCTTGTTAATATGAGCTGTAGTAGTGGCAGCAGGTGAGTGACACGCAGGAGCAGCACCCCCCCCCCCCCCCCAGCCCCACCCACCAACCCCCCCGCTCCTCTCAGATATAAGACTGAGCTGCAGGAGAGGTCAGCGGGAACGCCACGCGCCGGAGTGGCTTTCTGAGGGGAGATTAGTCCTTGAATGGCGGGGGAGCCTGGATTTACCCCCCCCCCCGGCTCCTCGGAGCGAGAGGTGGAAATGAATCGCGGTTATTGAAGGGAGAATGACATTGAAGACTGAATTCACGGTCATCTGGTTTTTACATTATATTTCCATTATATCCCCGCTGCCCAGGGTGTGGCTGCGGTGCTCAAACCGAAACACACGATTAGAGATGGGGAGGCCGGCCACAGTGAGCTCAGAGGGAAGTGTGTTTCGATGCTCTGAGAAATCAACGGCCTAGTGGTGATCGTGTATCGGAAAATACCGAATTAATATTCCCGGACCTCCCTCCGAACCGGCCTGTCGCTGCTCAGACTCCCGATGACGTCTCACTGCGATTACTGCCAAATGATGTGGACTCTTCTAGAAAAGTGCATGAAATATGCATCGGCCGGCGTCCAGGCTGACAGGACAGATTCAGACTGGTGTCGCCGCCTCTTGTTCCTGCCTCCATCCACAGTTAGTGGCATACCAAGTGGGCTCTGCTCGTGCTGTGTGGAGCCACTCAGGCAGCAAAAAGCCAAGCCATCGTTTGCCGAGACGAAGATGTCGGAGCCGCGGCTCAGCGGGCTCCACTCGCTCCGCTTCAAACGGCTGCATCTGCTGACAAAAGTTTTTTCGGCAACAGGAAACGCAGATTTCTGCTCGGTTCCTTCCTCCTTCGCGCCCCCCCCCCCCCCCCCCCCCCCCGCCCGCCCCTCGCTGAGCAGTGTGCTTAAGATTAGCTTTCCTCGTAATGCTTCGTATTCTGTGCAGACTATTTCCTGTGTCTGAAGGCTTTGTTATTGCAGTTAACTGAACTCGGTCTCCACTGTGTGTGTGTGTCTGTGTCTGTGTGTGTGTGTGTGTTTGTACGGTGTTGCAGCAAATGCAATTCCCCTCGCTCGGAAAAATATTCGCCTCATGATTTGATTCAGGCGGCTCAGGCCGGCACCATGAGAGAGTTTCACGTTCCTCGGCTGGATTGCAGCTCTCTCTGTGTGAGATGAGAGGTCAGGAGGCCGGGGCTCGAAGAAAAGCAACCCAAAAAAAGAAAAAGGAAAAGGAGAAGCTCTACGAGATTCCAGCTCTTGTCATAAACGACAGTGTTATCATGCGTCTCAGTGCTTTGGCAACACAACACGTCCTGAGGCTCTGTGGTGTTTTATTTTTGAGATGTGCGTTTTGCATGTGGGTGGAGAACCTGCGTGCGTCATCACATGAGTAAGTTAGTTGTGTTTTGAAGAGAGAGGAAATGAAGGGGGGAACAGATAGAAGTGTGTGTGTGTGTGTTGTGCAGGTACACGTGTGTAGCTGAAGTCTTTTTGTGTTTTAACTCGGACTCGTTGTCGGTTCCTCTTGTGTTTGTTCACTGCTGCGTTTTCTTTTCCCAGCCTGTCTGCTCGTTGCCTCTTCCACCGGGGCCTCTGCTGTGTTCCTGCCCCCCCGACAGACAATCCGCCTCAGCGCCCCCTCAAGGCCTTATTGGCTCTTATTGCCCTCTCACTCAGATCCAATATGCCAGTATTGATTGTGTTGAAATGCAATCAGGGTCTCCACAGCGGAGGAGCAAACAATCTAAATTTAACAAAACACCTCCTTCTGCCTCTGGCCGGCGCTGATGGCACCTCCGGAGAGGAACAAATGTATTTAGGTGTGTGTGGGGAGAGAAGCCGAGGATCTTTCACGCCATCGCAGCTATTGTTTCGCCACTCGCCCACTGAAGCCTGGGAGGCCGCACAAGTGTGAATGTGCAGGAAGTGACCTCAGCCCTGACCTCACTTCCTGCCGAGTGGGGCGGTCACAGTGTGTTGTCTGGGCAAGATACGTTTGTGGGTTTCTCAGATGTCGGTTTGCAGACAAACGTTTAGATATCAAAGTGTCTAAAAGGAAATTTGATCTTTGCAAACTCCGATGTTTGCTGCAGTTTTTTTGTCATGAGATTTTTGCACACTGGGCATTTCCCTCTGAGGTTGTGAAATGATTTTATGAGCTCGAGAGGTCAGATCATGTTCTCAGCTCAACTGGAAACAAACATTCATCAAATCGGATTCCTGAGCTTTTGCACAATGACAAATTACAAAGTGCACGCTCAGCGTTTCCATACAAGAAAAAGAATGTGACCGCTGTGAATAACTGTGACTTGTCAGCTGTTTAGTGAAAGCTGCTTCTCCATTGTTATCAAGTCATAGACGTGTCCTGTGAAAACCATGTCCTTCAAATCAGGAGCTTTAGGAGCAGTGGTTCCTGGATAGAAGACCCCCCCCCCCCCCCGTTAACTTTAACTTCACAGACTTTGGTCTTATATATATATATATATATATATAAGAACTTAAAGATATATATTGTTGCTCCTTCAAATTCACCAAAAACACTAAAGCTTTGTAATCAGTGAGATAAATTCAAGTGCATGCTCAGCACCTTTTCCATTTTTACAGGATATAACACAACTAAGCTAATGTTAAATATTAGCTTTGCACGTCAGAGTCCTCAGTGAAGAGAACAACCTGTTTAAATAAACAGGTTGTTCTCGTCTCTTCATCTCTGAAAGAGCTTCTAAATGTCAAATGCAGTGAGTAACTAGATCTTAAACAGCAGAATTCTCCTCTTCAGCTAAACTATCTTGTGTTTTTTCTTTTTCAACACTTCGGCCTGATCCGGTTCCACGAGTGATGGATCTCATGCGCAGATCAGAGACCAGCAAATTTAGAGAAATCCAAACTGTCCTTTTGCAACCAGTTGTGTTTGTCTCCCTCCTATTCCCACCTCCATTAGCAGCTCCCAGCGCGGCTTCTGAACCCTCTGAAGTCGTTTGAATCCTTCTCAGTGGACATGTTAGGAGCTGGAAAGCGGGGCTTGCTCTTCAAAAGCATATTTGAAGTTTCCGCTCATTAGAAACCAATTGGCAGAGGCGGCTCGGGCTCGTTCTGCTGCACCACCCCTCGCTCGACCGTCCTTCCTCCCAAAGCGACTCTCCGGCGAGGCCTCCCGGACCCACAGCATCAATAAGTGAAACACGCAGCTGTTGCGTTTTGACAAACGGGGGGGGGGGGTTCAGGGCAAATGTTTGTAGCAGGAAGCTGAATCGACTCGGCTGATGAGAGATCTCTCCACAGAGTGTTTCTTCAACTGGTCGTGTATCCAGTGGCCTCGCTCACCTTTCATTTCATCCTCGCGGGCACAGACTCACAATCTGCCTCGAGCCGCCGTCGAGCAGGAATGAAAACACTTCAAACCCGTGTGTGTTTCCCTCAACCCATCACACACCATCAAAATGTGGCTGATTGGGGTCAAGCTTGTGTGCACGCTACACTTTGATTGCACTTACGCCCACGTGAGATGCAGAGAGTGATTTGTTTGGCGTGAGGAATCTGCCGTCACGGAAGAGAAACAATCAGGAGTTCACTGTCCCCCCCGACCGCCTGTTCCTCTGTGACCAATGCTGATGGCAGCTGATTAGACAGAGTTTACACTGTGAGATGATGAGTGGAAACACACTTCAGACGCTGACACCTGCTGTGGATTTCAAACACACACGGTCAGTTCTTTGCAAATGTAACAGAAATATGATTTTAACATATTAAAGTCGTATTTAGGGTCATGCTTTTTAATTTGTCTATCATCATACTGTCCATAGCTGCAGCTCCTCTCTTCAGCTTCTGTCTGAAAATGTTGGGTTTTGTACATTTGTCCACATCCATCTAGATGTGTTGTGTCTTGCCAAAAGCAATCTCCATACTTCACTTCAATTTGCACCAAGCGCACCGAACTTGAGCTGCTACTTATACCTCCTCACTAATAAGTCAAAAACACGTGCTGGTTTCCAAACCAGTTTGCAGGTGCCGCCTTTTTGTTTTCACACGCTCATAATGACTTGAACTTTTCCGAACTGTGAAAAATTTCCAGGCAGCCATTGGCGCGCATCTCTTTTGTCAGTGTGTCGTTAGAGTCGCACACAAAAGACCGAGGCAGGTGTCACAGAGGCGCAGCGGGTGGTTAATTATGACAGAGATATCGCTCACGTACAATCACCTTGTCATAATTACACATGCGTCTCATATTTCACGCCGGTGCCGGGCTCTCCGGGTCCGCCATTGTTTTTCCCTGGATTCAAATGACAGTGGTGGGACGCAAGGGTTTGTGTGGAGAGAGAACACCTGTTGCTCAGCAGGGTCCCCATCTGGAGGGAGATTAAGGGTGTGTGTGTGTGGGTGTGTGTGTGTGGGTGGGGGGGGGGGGCGCCTATAATTTAACTTAATTACTTCTGAAGAGACCCAGTGATGGATTAGCCCCGCGTCGTTATTAGCATACGCTCGGCCTCCGGTTCCCCACGGCCCTCCGGTGCAGCCCACTGAAACTCTCAATTGTGGAAAACCATCCATCCGTATTCCTCCGGCACTAAATCTGAATTAGGATTAAGTGATATATTGTTTTCTTTGAAATTACTTCTTTGAACTATTACCAGTGGTGAGGCTCCGGGGACGAAGAGTGTCGGTTAAACAGTCCCCCACTTTGGTTTTAAAAGAAATATAGATATGAAATAAATAGAATAAGCACTTCACCAAATGTCCTTATGAAACCACGTGTAAACTTTCTAGAGCCGTGTTTTAATTAGATTGGCATCAAATGTCACAAGCTCAGAGATATCAATCCTCTTAATAAGCCTTTTTATTAGAATCCAAGAATTATTGGTTAAATAAAGCCATAATAAAATCCCTGGATCTCTCCCTTTGTCTGGATCCAAGCCTGAATTCAATGTGTTTGTTCTTGGCCCAGTTTCCGTCCCTTCCTCTCTGTGGTTTTTACGTAGTCGTGCTCATGGGGATATTTGTCATTAACCGTTTAACCATTATCTGACGAGAATCATTTTGGTATATTTATAGTACTGGTTTATCTGTTAAGAGAAGATCCATCTGTACCATCTGAGCAGGTATTTTCCACTGTAGGTCTCATCGTTAACAGACTGAGCCCAGTTAACAGAAGCTGAACACTAAATGGATGTTTTCACGGTCCACCGGCTGTCGAAGTGACTTTTAAAGCTTTAAAATTAAAGCTTTCTTAAAAGGGTTTATTTCCTCTGACACGTTTTAAACATTCTAATCTTAGTGTACTTTCTCACCTGCTTACAAACTAACAGACATACAGGGGTGAAAAGATAACCTCCATAGTAAAGAGCTAATCAAATATCTCAACAAATGCAAGGACCATTGATCCACAACGTGTTTTTTTTTTTATTTCATTACAAGTGACAAGTCTAAACTAGCCGAGAAAATGTCATCGTCAAATTTAAATTACTTTTTTCTCCACTTGCTGCAGAAGCACAAGAGGAAAGGATGAAAAATATATAAATGGATTAGCTGTGCATGTATGGAGTGAGTAAGGGAGACACAGTGAGAGAGAGAGAGCTCCGAGAGACCTGGCAGAAGAGGAATCAAACGAGATAATCCCGAGTTTATTCTTGGGATCGTGTTTTTCCTGAGACTCCAGGCAGAGCAGGCCCAGATCCCAGATTTAAACTGCAACGCTCTGCAGCAAACAGGTCACCAGAGCCCGTGTACAGTGTCACAGTCAAGTGCAATTTGCAAGCCTGCAGCCATTTCACACTTTGTTGTTATTTTTAGTCTGACGTCTCATCTCGTAAGTGGGGAGCAGGCAGGCTAATGGTTGGAGGAGTCTTTAACAGAGAAATGTATTTACTGTTAGGCTGAGGCTTACGGAGCCTGTGAGCTGATTGGTTCATCGACCAAAGTCTGTCTGTCCCCAAAGCAGTTCATATTCTGCACTTTCATTAACGAGGCTTTTATATTACGAGTGCTTTGTTTTTTAATTGATGCTGTTGTTTGTTACCATCAAAGGATGAAATACAGAACTACGCTGGTTTCTCACATCTCGGGGTCGGAGCCATTCGACCAATCACGTGTCAGCCTCGGCTGTCCATCGTGACGTTTCACCCCATTTGGCATCAAGTAACAAAAAAACTAAAACCTAACCGAAACAATAAACACTGGAACAAACATAAGTGTCATGAAAACTACTTAAAATGACAGAAACTGTCTTTGAGAAATGTTTATTTGACATGTGCGCTACCTGGACATTAGAGTTTGACACATGTCCCATTTGCTAACATGGAGTAGGTGGAGTTTGGGACAAGCTGTAATGTTGTATGTCGTTTCATACAGTTTAAAAAAGATAACCATGCCCTTATTTCAATTTTTTAAAGCTGAATTGACATTTTAACGATACCAAAAAACACCTTTCCTCATTTCTTACCGTCTTAATCAAGCAAAACAGGTTAGACAGGATTTACCCACTGCTGCTGTAGAAGAACTCTAGTGTCAGAGGGTAGAAGAGAATGTGACAAGTGAGCTCCCACAACTACACACACCCAGATGTTTCCTTGGATATATACCTCACGACACATCCGGTGGTAAACGGGTGACGTTCCCAAAGCCTTCCTCCGACACCTCGGATCACTCCCACGCTCGTCTGCGCTCGGCTCTGTCACCGAAGCCGGCAGCCAGGTGCTTTGGACAAGCTCCCTGCGAGCGGAGCATCTGAAGTGACACGTCAGGCTCTGCTCCAGTCGGGACCGGGGGGGGGGGGGGGGGGGGGGGTTGATGGGTTAAAGCTCGGCTCTCACTGCAGACGTCTTTGCGGGCTGAGCTGCAGGAACATCAAGGGCTTCAGACTCGCTGTAAGAGGGGTTGTAAGTCTCTCTGTGTGTGTGTGTGTTTCTGATGCCGGCTGCCTTTGGGGCAAATTTCAGGCTAAAAACCAAATAATTGAATTTTCCAACTAGGGGAAAAAAGCGGTTTCCTTTATCTGGTCTTAGTTTTTCAGGATAAATCAATGAGCTACAAGTAGACAATGCTTTATGCACATAAATTCATACAGAATAACAACCTTTTCATGTATTTTTAAAACATTTAAGCCCAAAATGTTGACTGTAAACCTCAGGATACTGTTGAAATAGATGGTTAAATGGAGCGTGAGATGCAGCATCAACAGTAATGTGGACGTTGGGGTGAAGTGGGATCTGTACAAAGCTTTTCTTTTACCGGACGATCCACGTTCTGACCCTCACCTGTGGTCATGAGCTCTGAGGAGAATGAGGTTCTCGACTCAAGTGTGCAAATACAGTTTCCTCTGCTGAGTGTCTGAGCTCAGACAAGGTGATGGGTTGAGGAGCTGGAGAGATAACGTATCCTATCTGACCCCAGGACGCCTCAGGACCCCCCAGGAGGAGCAGGAGAACTCTTTTGGGGAGAGGAACATCTGGAGGAGCTTATACTTTACCTGCTGCCACCACGACCCAAACCCAGAAAAAGCCCAAGAAAATAGATGGATGGATGTTTGATGAAATATAATGACATAACACGGAAAGTGGCTTCTCCTCTTGCTTGATGAGAGCTTTTAGGTTCGATATGAAATGGAAAATGGGCTGCGCCTCTTCATATTGTGCTTCCGTCCTGAGTGCTTTATAATGTCCCTCTCATCCACACACAGATACACTTACAGAAGAAGAAGCTGCCACACAAGGTACTGGCTTGACCATCAGCTGCAAAACCCCTCTCTCTCTCTCTCTCTCTCTCTCTACCTGCTGAATCACAGTATCTGTGATTCAGCAGGTAGATGTCATGTCTTCCATTATTTCCAATGTTTAAAAACCTAATGGCACCAACGACCATCATCGCTTAATTGGTATCTTGAGTTTATGCATCTTAAATTTAGCTGCAGTGAACATATCAGAGAAGAAACAGCTTAGTCTAAAAACATCTTTAATAGTAAATGATCTGGATATAAAACAATCATTTGTAGCATTTGACCATAAAAACTCCATAGAGTGATTTTGAATTCATAAAAACACTTGTGGTTTTATCCTCCCCCGACACGATTCTCATATTTTTCTGCCTGTACGGTGGTAACAACAGTAACGCCGGGTGTGTGCCGTGGTGGTAGTCTTTGGCATGTAGAGCAAATTATGCACCGTAATCAACTGCACAAAGCATCTAATGGCAGACCCACAGTGCCACCAACATGTTCCGCGCCTGTCTGAGAGCCTAATCATCCCAGAACGCCGTGTTTTGAAATTCAAATTCAACCTCTTTTGCAATGCTAATGGCAGCCCCCCCCCCCCAATCAAGCCGGCACGTCTCTGCAGAAAGTGCCTGTAATGTGATTTCTGACAGAAGGCTAATGTCAGGATGCACTGTACGTGAAAAAGGGGGCGGCGACTTGTCGTCAGCGACAGGAAGTGAGAGTCAGTGGAGAACACAGCGGTGCAGCCGTCGGGGGTTTTGATCCACAACCTGCTCATTTACCGCAGCTTGTCTCTCAAGCGGCGTCTCCAGGCAACTGAGGGCTGTCGGTGGAGGAAACGCACTCTGGGGGGGTGGGGGGGGGGGGACCGTTGAGTGAGGCGTACTTAAGTTCCTGGGAGAAAGCGAGAGAGAGAGAGAATGGCACAGAGGGAAAAAGATACAGACCCATTTTTTCTTTGTAAATGTATAAACCTTTTTAAGGGCTGAACAAATTACAGGTAGTTTTCTCCCCCATTAAGACTTCTGGCTCCTTTTCATTTAGCCACGCGCCTTCGAAATACAGTGCTCCAGCCGTTTAGCGAAGGGGGGGGGGGGGAGAAAATGACTTTGACTTTCTTTTCTCCCCAGCTCCGGTAAAAGCTTCCGCCCGAGCTCTGGACACAGATTTGAGAGATGCACGTGGATTTGCAAGTTTTCCCAAGCAGCGTTTAAATGCTCTGTCGAGACATAGAAGAAGGCCAATTGCATTAGCATTTAGCCATCAAGGCTATTTGTTCTTATCTTCATTTAAAAAGCTCTGCTGTGTGGTCTCTTTCAGTAAAGCTGCCCAGTACCACCAGTGGGCCATTAAGCACCTTGCTCAAGGGCATCTTAACAGGAGTCGTTGAAGGAGCAGCAAGGCATGTCTCATCCGCTTCCTCTGTTCAGATTCTGCTCGCTCCCCTGGTCAGGAGTTTCCTTTTTGAATTAACGCCTCGGGGCCGATGGTCGTTAGCGTTTTCCTCCTGAAACTTTCCTCTTGAAAAGTTCTTACATTAGTGAAGTAGATTGTTGGGGTAGAAATCCGTGACCTGAGCATATGTTCACCTTAAATACTTCAGATTTGTCTGTTCTGGCTTTTATTCCGTCTCAGCTGGTGAAAACTGAATCCCTGCCTCTGAAAGCAGGATTTGGTTTTGTTGGTATTTCTTTTGAAGCTGAACTGGTTTTCATAAAGCACTTCACCGCAGTGGGATTCGGCCCCTGAAGGCGGCCGCCGGGTTCCTTCGTTTAATGGCAAAGCAAGTGTCATCATGTCGGCTCGCAGCATCTGAGAAGTGAACAGGAGCAGACTGTTCTGCTCGACATGCAGGTGCCATCCCATCAGTGGGAGTGTTACTGTGAAAATATGAGACGGGGGAGAGAGCAGGAGGTGTGAAGGCACAGCCAGAGAGTGTGTGTGTGTGTTTGTGTGCATGAAGCTGTGTGATGTAACATAATCTAGCTTGTTTCAATGAACAGTATTCGGTCTGTGGACGTGGTGCGTCTCATTTTCAGTCTGGAGCCTGGAACCTTTCATTATTTCTGCGATTATTAATTTGTCATTACTGATATAATCTGCCGCTTGATACAACAGTTGTTATTGTTTAAAATGCTTCATGATATTAGTGATTTTCTTGACAGGAGGAATCTAGGAACCGTGATCAAACCAAATGCTTTTATCCACCGTCAACACAAACAGAAACACATGCTCATGAGAACAATAGCTGTACTGTGAATTGTCTTAAAACTGTTTAGTAAATATGGACGACCAAGGGTTAAGCCGGCTGGCTGCAGTAAACATACAAACCCGGCCTCCTCCGTGCTAACAGATGGGACATGGACCAAACTAAAACAAGTACGAGTAAAATCTAGGGTTTGTGATCCTGGAAAAGCTCCAGTCGGCCCCCTGGTCAATGCTACGTCCCCAAAACACATGAACATGCACCAAACTGCTGGAGGCTGACCACCATCTGCGCTTGAACGGTGTGTGTGTCGACCCGGCTGGGGAGTGTGCACGGTGAGAGCCCAGTGCACGGTGAGAGTGCACGGTGAGAGCACAGTGCACGTGAGAGCACAGTGCACGGTGAGAGCACAGTGCACGGTGAGAGCCCAGTGCACAGTGCCTGCAGGCAGCTCATTTAGTGACAGACAGGTACATGAGCCAATTAGTTCATCTGCCCTGTTTTTCTCAACGATGCCCTCTATCATTTTAAATTTAGGTTTTGGTTTTTATGTTTTTCAAAAAGGGGTCAGACGTGATTGATTGACAGTTGACACTTACTTGTGACTGGTCAAGCACGACACATGACACACGTCACCACAATCACTACAGTGCAACACAACATGCCGTCACCTTTATCGTGGATACTACATGTGGTCCATCACTATTCCCGGAGCATTATGGGATAGAAGCCCGGTTTATTCAGCTACTCTGAGTTTCCGTCCAGCTCTTTACCATATGTTGGATTTGATCCAAAGATTTGTTGTTTTCCAAACAGAAGACGAGGGAGAAAATGAGACTTTCTGCTGCAGTTTGGAGAAAAACAACCTGAAAACGTGGACGTGTTGTTTTCACACCTAAAAGGCCTTGTCAGACTCGGCGGGCTCGGAGCTGTGGATGTGGTGTGAAGGATCCGACGAGCAACTGAGACCCTGAATAAAAACATGTTTGTGTAAATCAGGGAGCGAGCGAGCAGGCGAGCGAGTGAATGAGCGAGCGAGCGAGTACAACAGCAGTCATTAGGTGGATGTTTAAAAAAAAAAGTGCAAGTGTGTGTGAAAGCGTGTCGGTGCGCCACTGAGTGAATGAGTGATTAAGGATTTAAGTCAAAGGGGAAGGAAGTGAATACTGTGCATGGTTGTGTGTGTGTGTGTGTGTGAGAGAGAGATAGAGTGATAGCGAGCGAGAGAGAGAGAGGGAGGCACCAGCAGGCCCAGTGACTTTCCCAGTGACTCATTAGGTGGGTAATTAAGGCACAAAGCTTTGGCCCCAGGGCTCCACCGAGCTGCACTCTGAGCCCCGACTGCTAATGACGCCAACCTGGACCTCAGAGAGAGGAGGAGGGATGGATGGGTGATGGATGGAAGGAGGGAGGGAGGGAGAGAGAGAGAGAGAGAGAGGGAGACACAGATCGGTTCACACAGGGAGGTGAGAAGTGGGAGGGGTCGAGACTGTTCACACCCTGCAGGGATATCAACTCCAACTTCAGAATAACGTGAAGTTCATTTACTCTTAATCCAATAAACAATGACATGAAACACACGTCGTTACTCAGCCCAAAATATGACCGTAAAATAAATTAATAAGTTAATTAAAAACAAATCTTCTCCACACTGGAATCCAAAGGAGGGAGGAAGCGCTGCATGACAAAGAGATTCTAGAAGAGTTGATGAATGATTGAGTGAATGAATGAATATGTAGATGAATCAATGATCTTAATGTATTCAGACCCTGATGAAGCCCCGTGTTCCATTCAGCTCAAATCTGCTCCGAGCACGACGCTGTTCTTCTCTCATCCGGCGTCCGGGTTGATTAAGAAGCAGACGTCCTTGTGCTCGTCTGAGCGGCCGTGAGCTGAGATGTGCTCAGTCACATCGTTGGCACACGGCTGTCTGGAGGCTGCAGAGAGCTGCTGCACTTTTTAACCAACTCATTTGAATTCAAGGCCGCAGCATTAAAATGTTATTTTAAAGTGCAGGACGTGCAGATGCTCGATACACACATACATGGTTTTAAACCGTCAGTCTGACACTTTGACGTCTCTTCCTTGTGCTAGTTCTTCATTTATTTATTTATTTGTCTCATCACATAAATTTCCATGTAACTTGGATCCATCCTGAAGATTGAATTTCCTGACTAGTGCCATTATCAGCTCACAATTTCACTTTGCCCCAAACTTTGATTTATGACCCAATAAATGTCTTTCTCCTCCAACACGTCTGGGTTAAGTGATGATTAGGAAATGTTAGCAAGGGGCTGATATGCTGAACATGTTCATTATACCCGGTAAGAAGAAGTAAGATGTTATTTATGTGAAGTAAAAGTTGTTTTCCGGAGCTCATCCTGTTTCGGTATCACACCCCTGGTACCTTGGTCTGTAGAGGAGAGAAAAATCCACATGTGGAGTCAGAGAAAAGAGGTTAAGAGCCAAAGTGACCCCTCATAGATTTTGCACTTCTCAACACAATGTGGGGAATGGATGGAGGGATGGAGGGATGGAGGGGCTCGCAGGGGGCAGGCAGCTGCAGAAAGAAAGCAGAGGTGTAAGGCAGTGGGGAAGATTCCCTGTGAGGAGTGGAGAGAAAAAGGAAAAGGGTAAATGTGCAGGGGAGCCAAGCAGAGAGGCTTCCTCCTCCTCCTCCTCCTCCTCCTCCTCCTCCTCCTCCTCCTCCTCCTCCTCCTCCTCCTCCTCCTCCTGTGGCAGAGGGGTGAGAGAAATGGGAGCTGAGGGAGAGGAGAGCGGATATAAAGGAGGTGGCGGCAGGGAGGACAGAGAAGCTACTGGCATTTCCATTTTGAGCCTGTATCAAGCCTAATGACTCAGGGCAGACCGCTGTGCCCGAGCGAGGGTCCTGCAGGTGGTCCTCACAGGAGAGGAGAGCTCCTGAGGAGAAGGAGGCCGTTTTAATTGGACGCTGAATAACGGTATGACTACTTCACAGGGAGAGAATAGTGGGGAGGTCCTTTCAGAGGCAGAAGGCCAGTGTGTTCGTGCTCTGTTCCATTTATTAAGACTGTATGAAGGTGCACGTGGTTGTAAAAGGTTGAAAAGGAAACATGCATTATGGTATTACAGAGCGATAATGTGGGATATTAAAATTATAAATAGGCAGTTCCAACTGGTGTATGATCACTGGGCTTTTGGAACAGTATTCATGTGCGAGTCCTTTGTTTGGGTTGCATCTTGTGCTCTTCCAACCTGTAGACGTACATGCATGTGCACAAGCATACAACATACAATGACAACAATAAACAAGCAACAGAAACAGATTACGAGCTCATTTAAGAACCCCTTGTTAGCTCGTAGCTGCTCAACCAGACTCTGGGCGACTCGTGAATTTAAATAACTCTCCTAGCAGCTCTATTTTGGTCGAAACCCTTTTTCACGAGCCAATCACTGAAGGTGTTTGTGTGTTGTTTGGAGCTCTGACCGAAAAACCAGAGTAGCTCAAAGCTCCGTCAACAGTGAGCTGAAATACACAAGAACATGTTGAAGTGATGCAACCTGCAGTCATGTTGTCGGGGGATCACAAACTGTGTATAAAGGTGGACGACGTGTTTCACTTCCTGCTGCTTCCCAAGAAGGAAGCAGAAATAACCTGGATACTGGTGCTGCTGTGTTGATGATGATGGTAATGTGACTTGGAGCCTGGATCTGCACAGTAGCATTCACTGACACACGTGTTTGTCCAATCACGTCAGTCTCACCTGTCAATCATGATGTCTCAACCCGTTATTATAGCGTCCAGCGATCAGACATCATGGCGACAACACCCTGACTAAAATGACAGGTTATAAAAGCAGCATTTCTCTAAACCTCTCCTTCATCTTACAGAAGAAGAATTCCCAGTCCGAGATGCCGTTCCCCAGTATGAGCACATCAGCTGCTAATTGAGTCATTACTATTAGCAGAAAACAAACAATTCTCTAATCACGATGAGATGAGATGAGACGGTAGCTGCAGGATCAGAATCCTCTTGCACTGGGTGGCTAATATATGCCTGGCTATTCCCCCCCCCATGCAAATGTGGTCAAACCAATTCCCCCAGAGGTGGCGCGGTGCACAAGTGTGTGTGTATCTGTGTGTGTGTGTGCAGAGCCCCAATCTTTCAGCTTATTAATTTCCTATTTACCCATTTATTTCTTAAATGTGTTGAGTGATGGAAGCGCGGCAGCCGGCAGCTCAGAGGTGCTTACAAGGCGGATGGATTTGAAAAGGGGAAGTGAGCGGCGAGTCAGAGAAAGGATTTCCATTCAACGTTGAAGGATCCTGTTTCTTTTATTATTCATGGAAAGAGAGAATTATCCACGGGAAGCAGCGTGAGCGAACACGGGCGTCTCGCTGTGCCGCCTGTTCAGGACACTTGTCCTGTTCGGGGCTTTTGTGCCCTGCTCAAGGGCAGACTTTCTCAGACAGGGAACAGTGCTTCTATTTATTTCTTTTTCTATGCGTTTTCTTTTTGTTGGAGGGATTCGAACTGCTGGCCTCAGAGTCACGGAGCCTTTATCTGTACGTCATTCTGTACCTATCTCGGAGACCATGATTAGTGGCGTGTGTGTGTGGGGGGGGGGGGGGGGGGGGGTCCCTGCAGAGAGATGAGCTGCCAATACGGTACTATATACTGTCAGGTGTTAGGGACTCTTTGCTGACTCATCTGGCAAGCTGCAGCACAGGCCCAGTGAAACACATGCAAACACTGTCTTTATAGACTCTTCTGCAGCTTTCACACTATGACTCAGTGTCTCTAACTGGACTTTTTGGTTTGTTTGTTCTGTATTTTTTTGCCTGAAGCAACACAAGTCCACCAGGGCAGCCCCTTGATTTGTTTTAATGCAGAATAGTGTTTTCTGAACTCCTGCTGATTTCATGTTATGAAGATGAGTTTGAAGATGTTTTAAAATGCAGCCTGGACAGATGGTGGACTTGTTAAAAAGCAAGTCAGTGTGTGTGTTGTGTAACAAACAGGAGTCACTTCCAGGGTCTCACCTCTGTGATGATAGGTTGTGATGGTACTGAAGTGATTTAAATCATCTCCTGAGTTCCAGATCTTATCTAATTTCTGAGCAACATTAAAACATGTCTCATTCACAAGCTTTTTAATAGTTATGAGTGTGTTTGTGTCATTAGTTGCTCGAGCGATAAACAAATATTTTCTTTCATCTTCTTCTTTGTTTTCCATTCTACTCTTTTATTTCCCGTCCTTTCCTCCTCCTGATCTCTGCTCTGTCGTCTTTGTGTGATCGGCAAACAGCTTCCGCCGATCTCCACCTCCTGGACTCGGACTCTACAGAATTATTCACGGGGGAACAGGAAAACACCGACAGACGCGATCAGATTTTGTTTGTGTAAATACAAGACTAATGAATCATAAATGGATTCCATCCAGAAGTGAGACACGAGGAGCGAGGGGCACTTCTGATTCCATGTGATGAGTCAGTTAAAGATGTGTGGCCGTGTGTGGAGCGCCAGGGGAATAAATGGGACGGCTGTTTATTATTTATTCTGCTCCTGAAATGAACCCTCTCAGGCATGCATATGAAAAACTGCATGTTTACATCTTCACTCTGAACGGAATGTTGAGGCCTCTGCTGTATTCACACAAACACACACACACACACACACACACACACACAAACACACACACACACACACAAACACAAACACACACACACACACACACACAAACACACACACACACACACACACACACACACACACACTTTCATTCATCATCTTATTATTTTTAGAATCTCTCCATTTTCACACATTTGCTCTTGAATAAGGAAGTCATCTCCCCACTCTCCACCCAGAGGTCCACCTAGCAGCTGCTCTGGAGCTTTCAGTCGTGTTGCATGATCCTCGTCAGCAGATGGATTTCATCAACTCGTCGTGGAATCATATGCATTTATTTCAGGACTTCTCATCCATTTCAATAAACAGGGAACCAGTTCTCCAGCGGCTGGGAATCATCTCAGCTCAATCACAACAACAGTTCAGTTCAGGTCGTTCGTCCTGAGCCGAGCTTCACTGAACTTTGAATAAACATGTGAACGGCTCTTTGTGTAGCAGCGGTGGCTTCTGGGTTTCTGGCCTGAATCTCTCTGCAGAGATTTATCATAAACAAACTCTTTATACTCACTCAACACAACAGTTATTCTGACCCTTGACCTGTGATCCACCACAAACGGCGGCTAACTGGTTAGCATCGCTCCTTCTCCATGTGTTCATTTCATACATGGCCCCAGTTTAGCTCCCCCCCACCCTGTTTTTTGTTGATTGCCCTTCACTTACACAATTTTCCAGAAAACCAATTTGTTAGTTGTCAGCCCGAAGCCTCTTTGTTTGTTTTTCTCATTATTTGTCACGATTTGTTCCTTTGGGAGTTCAAGGCCTCTTCTGTTGATATTTGCGAGAAACCTTCTTCCGGGGGAAACAAAAAAAAGTCGAAGTGAAGTAATTGGCTGCGGGTTCGACACCTGAGGTTTTCCCTGCTCCTTCAAAGGCCTTAATGTTCTCAGCACAGAACCTCAGCGCTGACACGTGCGGCGCTGATTCGCTTTCATCTGCACCAACAAAGCGATTCTCCGTGGATAACAAGATTTAAGAGGAAGAGTAAACATCTTAAACAACAACGAGAGGTTCGGAAAAAACATTTCCCGGACAACACTCTGCTCCGGAGGCAGCGTGACAAATAAAAAAATTGGTTTTGATAAATAAATGCACAGCCTGTGTATGTTAAGGCCTCTGGATAAAATTAACAGCAGCTCACACAGCGATTAAAGCCAAGTGAAGTCGCCAGCGGCTGTGTTCCCACCGCCTAATTGAAACCATTCCTTATTTACTCATCTCAACTAAGGGGATGAGAGAGCAAGCAAAGACGGTTTCATTTTCCACTTAATATCCACCGCCTCGCGAACTGTGATTACGATTAATTCCATTTCCACAGGCAGGCACTGGTGGAGGGTGGGGTAGGAGAGGGAGCAGGCGGAGGGGGGGGGGGGGGGGGGGGGGGCAGATATGTTTAAGCAGTTTGCAATGGCGACCTATTTCTTTGTGTTAATGTCTTCATGTCTTGTAACTTCTAAGGCTCCTGCGTTACGGCGCAATGGAACAGAGCGTGATTGAGAAATTTGAGTATTTTTAGCCTAAGCACTCACTCACCCTGAGGGGACAGCATCTTCTCCTTCTTCTTCTTCTCCTTTTTCTTTTCCTTCTTCTTCTTCTTCTTCTTCTTCTTCTTCTCCTCCTAATTCTTCTTCTTCTTCTCCTCTGCCTCTTCAGTGGTTTCATAATGAACCTCTGGAATTTTTGCCTGGAAGGAAGAGTCGGGGATGAACTGAATCAGCTCCCGCTACATCTCGGGGGCGGCTGCTGATTGGCTGGTTGTGTTGCACGCTGCAAAGAATGAATGAAGGGAGCAAACGGGAGAGAAAGAAAGTTTCCATGCAAAATGATTTAGGTGAAAGGGATCTATTGGGGTAAATGGAATATAAAATAATAAATAAATCCGTCACTAATGTTTAAAGAGCAACATGTTGTTATCACAGGAGCTTGTTCGCTGTGAAACACTTTCTTTGTACCGAGCGTTAATAAATTACACATGTGTAACACAGAGAGCACAGATCCATTAACATCAAACAAGCAACTACACCCTGATGTCAGACTGAGACCGACTGACCTGGATTTACCCCCCCGACGGCCTCATGTTGACACAGCTTGAAATTATGAACAATTCTTGCAGATTTTTCATTCCATCATCATTATCGCCTTATTTACAGTGTGACACACTTAGATTCTCCCAGACTCCAGATGTACAACACAGATGTTACGTTAGCTTCCCTTGTGTCCCGTGCGTCGCTCGCCCTCCGGCCGACCTCCCGGTGAACTTCTGTGCTCGGAATCTTTCCCATAGATCCGAACCTTTGGCTCTGCATGGTTTCATTGACTCTAATTTGCTGCAGCCGCATTTCCCACGTCTTGTGACAGCTTGTACAGACAACCAGCCCCCCCCCCCTCCCTCCCTGGTCTCTCTCTCTCTCTCTCTCTCTCCCCCTCTGCATCCAGCTCTTTGTCTTGGCGCTCTCCCACCCACCCCAGCTGTTTGGCCTGCAGTGAATGTCACCTCGTACAGTGCGGCCTCTGGGATCCCAGCCGCCATCAATCCAGTGCAAAGCGTTGTCTCGATCATCGTGTCTCTAACTTCTATCCTCTATCCTCTCTTCCTCTCTTTACTGACCTCTTCCTCCATCTTCCCCTTCTGTCTCCCTCCAACATTAAGTGCTTTATTACCTTCTAATCTCATTGCTTCTATTCCTGGACCTGAACCGACCTCTGATTGGCTGATGTTGCCTCACAGTAGATGTTTGTGGCTCCTCGATGGTCCCATCCCCTGCAGAGGGAGACTGGGAGAATATCATGTGGAGAAAAGTCCTTTTCACTGCTCTATCTCTAAAACATCGCTGTTTTTAGAGCAGCCGTCCACTCGGTGATTGCAGCTCATTAATGTCAGGGCCCTCGTCCGCTCTACAGCCATGTTGAGCTCGGAGGAATCACAGTAAGTGTCAGAATGTTGAAGCTGCTGTGATACAGAAGCAATCAGCTCTGATTGGATTTTGATCCCGTCTTATTAACTCCCAGATTGAGGGGATGGAGCAAAACGCGTGATTCTAATTGCAAAAAAACAAACTGGGACTGAATCTAAAATCACCGTCGGTATCTGAATTGCAAATCTTTATTCAGCCTGATGAAAAATAAATGACAGAGGACAAAAACAAACCATATTCAGAGATGTTTCTCAACGTCTCTCGAACTGAAGGTTAAATGATGTTGGAGAGTGGGAGAGTATCGTCACTTCCTGTTTTGCTCTCGCATCATTTAATCTGATCATTAGCAACATAAGCATCAATGGGAAACCATTGTGGCCAGGGGTCAAAGGTCAAGGTCACTCCCCATTGTATCTACCATATCAGGGGAAGTGATGAAGCTGAACCCAAGAAACCATCTCTTCACTGTTCTGCTGTTGCACATATCATTTTATACACTTTCTCCAGAACATCGAAGACGAAAGCAGCTCAGCAATTTGCACCAAGCAGCAACATGTGTGAATCCCTCAAAAAATAACAAACATGATAAATCATTCCGCAACACAAACAGTTTGGTCTCACACCCGTCTCCTCTGTGTCCCTCAGGTGGGACGTCCACTCTGCACCTCTCGTCCGTGCGGGAGCTGCCATGTCAGCTGCAGGAGCTCTACCAGCAGGGCTTCGTCCTGGCGGCGGTTCACCCGTTCGTCCACCCCTGTGGACCAGAATCGAACAGCCCGCCGCACCAGCTCTACCGGGCCATACTGGTCCGACTCAACGACGGGTAAGAGCCACAGCACTTTTGATATTTAACTGTATAAAATGTTGTTTATGTACTCATGAGGTATTTAAGAATCATAAACAAATATGTGGCATTGCTCACATTGTTTTTTTGGGGGAGTAATCCTAGGTTGTGACCAGTAAAGGAAGACGTCCTTAATTAAAACTAATGTACTCTACTTAACAAAGGTGGGGGGCCAGGTCATCATCTTCCAGGGGCCCCAGATGTCTCAGTGAGGCCCCCGGGAACACGACCTTTGTTATCACAATATGATGAAGCCATTACAGTCACTTTAGAAAAACATGCTGAGATTACTAATGCACCTTAATTGGAGTCATTATGCAGAAAACAACATGTCGTGGGAATCGGATCTTTCTTTATCTTCCTGTGTTTAATGGCACAAATTACTATTCTAGCTGGGTTGGAAGTGATTTTTAAGGTTCATATCATAATTCAACATGTTTCCGGCCATTGCGTTATATTTCAAGTTCTTTCTATGAGGATACATGGAGGCAGAGATATTTTCCAGCTTGACATCCACCTCAGCCTGGTTCATTTAACATTTCATATCAGTTGTTCAACCTTTCGCTGCAAAGCGTCTCAACATCTGCTCGCGGCGCGGCGAGCTGTCCTGCGGGCAGTTTGATTGGATGTGAGTCAGCCATAATCTCAGTCCCGCATCTCCAGTCCCCTCAGTGCTCCGGCCAAAACCAGCTGTATGGCCCAAAGCCACGGCCGACCCCCCCCACCCTACTTCTGCCCTCCAGCCCTGTGACCGAGCCCCCCCTGTGCTGGCAGCTGCAGGGGGTGGGGGTGCACTTCAGTGAACGGCACGGCGCCAACTGGGAGCAGCTCCAAGTGTGTTTGAAGGGCACGGAGGGGCAGTGATGGACAGGGGGGGGGGGGGCGGAGTTCGCTCTTCGTGTGGTCAGAATCTGTCTCCGTGGCCTTTGGGAAAAACCCAGAATGTGTTCGAAAGAGCCCCAGAGGTCATGAAACCTGATCTGCTTATTCAGCACCACGTACTGTAAAGTCACTTTAGGCAAAAACCACGACAGTCAAAAGGTTCGAGGCCCCAGTGGCTGATCTGTCTGCAGCTCTGACTCAGTGTGTGTGTGTGTGTGTGTGTGTGTGTGTGTGTGTGCGTGTGTGTGTGTGGGTACACTTGTACCTTTGCATGTGAAATGGTTCAGTACTTCCTCCACCACTGTCCAGGGACGTGTGTGTTTGCTGAATGTGAGCATGTGACGTATAATTGTTCTAATAAGATTTACACACTAACTTTGTTGTGTTAAGATTATGATTTATTTATACAATATATAATTATATACCCATATGAATGACATTGTTGTGGATGAATCTTTCGACTGGAACTCCTTTGCCGATGTCAGGGTACATTTCTGTATAACGACAAAACCATTCCCGTAATTTCCTCGGTGCCGAGCGTGAACATGACAACGCTGCCGCTAATCTCCATTGACATTTCAGTCCTTTAGCTAACGCTCTCCCCCACAGCGACAGTGCATTAACAAAAAAAACAATACCCGCTATCACAAGCAGCCGAGAGTAAGGAGTGTAATAATCAGAGCCGCTGGTAGTTCTGCTGCAACCAGAGAGAAATCATGTTGGAAAAAAATGACACTAAGAACACAATATGAAAAAGTAAACACAGAATTAATGTGAAAATGGATTTTTGTTGGTGTTGTTCTCAGAAAGTGAAACGAGAACGAAGCGTCAGATCCAGGAGGCAGACGAACGACGACCAGGGGGAATTGAGATGAAGCTGAGATGAAATAAAACAAGATGAAACCTTTTTGGGGGATCCCTGTGGGAGAGTTACAAAGGTTTCAAAGTAAAATATGATAACTTCAATGCAAGCAGGGCAGAAAACAAAAGCACGAAAGATAAGAGCGCTGAAAATAAAACCGTCAAAAAGGAAATTAATTGGTCTGTACAAATGGATTCTGGGGATAATTGAAATTCCTGTGAGGGGGAAAGCAAAACTTATATCTTGAAGAAGATTCGTTTTCAGGTTAGAGCCAAGTGTCTAAACATTTCTGTGTCTGTTCCCCCTGCTGGTGTTTGTTGGAGAAATTCCCCTCAGAAGAAACCATGCACGGCTTCTTCTTGTCTTACAGCGAGAGAAACAACTTCACCGCGGCGTGAGATCATTCATCACAGGAGAAACATGACAACTTCATTTCAGACTTTCACTTTTATCCTTATTTACTGTAATTTTGCCGGAGTTGAGCGATGCAAGGCGTTGGGATGTTTCCTGTTTACTGTCAATCACCTGACGGCTGCGATTCAGACAGGAAAACTCTGTTCATCAGGAGGATCGGTTCATTTAAAGCTCAAGTTCAGATTTAAAAGATTAAAAAAGATATATTATTCCATTACATCAAGTCCTTAATAACAAAATAAAACAACTTTAGTAAACGATTGTTAGAGTGTCTTAATCTGTCATTTCTATGGTGAGGGTCTGGTTAGATTTTACTTTTCAAACTACTTAGTTAAGGTTAAATTAAGATTGTGGTCATGATTAACTCATGATAATATGATGTAGCTAAAATAACACGTGCCAAAAACTATGCAAGATAGGATTGTGCAGGTTTTTGCATGTAACTCAATATTTTTGCCTTATTGAACAACATTGATGATTTATTTATATTATATCAGCTTTACTGTTCTGTCCTCACATCTGCAACTTGTATTTTTTGATTTAATAATACTTTTTGGGGTTTTTGGGTCCAATACGTTTATATACAGGATCCTTTTTAAGCTTATTTTCTACATTGTTTACAGTGTTTGAACCGAAACCATTTGTTGACATTGAAAACGGACTTTCAATCAAATGATGGACGAGTTTTGAAAGACTTTAAGATCAGTTTGTATTTTCATCAACTGTCTTTATAACATATAACAACAGATATGACACCATCACATGATTAACACTGAAGGATCAGTATTCTACCAACAGGCTCCACTTCCCATTCACCCTGTTTATTAATGAGTGAATTTTGTCTTTTCTGATCCAGAGGGACCCTGAGGTGTTTTTATCAGCTGCTGTCGAGGCAGAGGGGGGGGGGGGGGGGGGGGGGTCACATGCAACAGTGGCCATGGGCTCGAATCCTCTCTGAGTGTTTTAGGGTCTAGTGGAGTGGAGGTGTTTGATCCTGAGTGACAGTTTCACAGGAGAAGACGCTCGAGCAGGTATCACGACTCCAAGGTGTCATAAGACAAATCTGTGGAGTTTTTGTTTTTACTTTTGTTTACAAGTGACAGAGCATTTTAAGTTTGCTGATAGGATGTTTCTGGAAAATGGACATGGACTCTGGAAAGTGAAGCCAATTTAAAAACTATTAAACGACCAGCATTGGGCAACTTCACTGGTTGTCAGAAAGTCTGCTTCTAGAAATCTATGAGAAAATGACTCTTCTTACTTCTCACTGGATTTCTAAAGTCTAAATTTTTAGTATCAAGTCGTTTTCATAACTGCATGATGTTAATTTTGTGAATTATTGTCCAGTTTTGAGTCAAATAGAAGAAAAAGCACTGTTTGCATTGGAGCGTAGATACCATGTGATTGACAGCTGTCACCATCCAATGGGTGCAGTGTCCCAGTCAGGCTCCACCCCCCTGCTCCTCCAAATATGGTCACTTCTGGTGAGATGTTGATGGCCAAGACGACAACAGCGTTTCACAAACAAATGGGTGACATCACTCATGTGCTATGTGTGTGTGAACGGTGTGAGATGGCAAAAGTGCTGCATTTAGATGAGAATGTGTGCGTCAGTGGATGAATGGGACTTGAACTGAAAAGCACTTTTAGAGGTCGTTTAGACTTTAACGCATATATTTAAATTCAGTCCATTCATCAATTTAACCAGGAGAGTTTCGTGCTCATCCCCGTCTCGGAACTGAGTACGACATTATCTTATTCCTAAAACGTGACTTTTACTTTTCTATAGATCCTTATAACTTCATAGTAAATGTGTAGACAAACTCTAGGACTGGATTCCACCTATTGTGGGTTGAAGAAAGCATTTTGGAAGGTCATGTAGTTGAAATGCCGAGCAGCTTATCTCGCTTCCCTCGCTGCAGATTGTTTCCATTAGTAATCACCTCCCATGCTGTTGTGTAGAACACCTCAGGCTCACTTTCCTCACGCACATACATTTGTCCAGTCGCTGTTCACCGCGGCGAAACCGGACCGCGGAAATATTGATTCTGCATGAATAGGCTGCAGCTGAATGGACTGCATATCTTTTCTTCTTCTGTATTTAAGACACACCAGCCTTGCTCCGGAGAAAAAGACGCCACAAGGTGCGAGGGGGGGGGGGGCAGAAATGAAAATCACAGCTGGGTGGAGAGGGCTGGGCAGACAGAAGGAGGCTGAATGGGATTTTTTTTTTTTTTAAAGGAGAGGGAGATATTGAGTGAAAAGGGCAGAGGAGAGTATGGTTCTTTCATGGCACCGGCCAAAAGCAGGGCCCGGGCTTTATCTCCAGGGTCTGTCACCGTGTAGACAGCTGCTCGCAGGGGAATCCAAAATCTGCAGGGGGAAAAATGAAGGAAGAGAAATAAGACAAGCAAAGCGTCTCCTCTCCTGAGCCGTTTTGCTGTCAAGACCCTTGGAATCAAAGGGAGGCAGTTGTGGGACAGAACGCATGACAGCGAGCCGCCAGTGATCCGTCCGTCCAAACACAACTTCTTTTCACGGCTGTAAGGAAAACAAAAAACAAAAAAATCAAGGTGGAGGAGCCGACTGCTGAACAGCCGCTGTAAACGCGTCTTAATTTAACATGCACAGTCTGCGTGTGGACACAATCCCAGTGCCCAGTCTCTAAAGTATAAGCCTCAGAGTGAAGGGCTCAGCCAACAAGGCACTTAACATGGAGGGGTTGATGCTGCAGGAGCCCGTGCACAGTCTGGAACTACACAGAGGTTGTGTAGGTACAGCGGCATGTCATCTGTACATGTTAAAACACTGTCACCCGCCTGACACATCCGGTTAAGTGGGTTATAACTTTAGAAAACCTTTTGACGGCAATTTGTCACCGGCGGCGGACGTCTCCCGCTTACAAGAAGAAGAGAAAAAAAAAAACTGCACTGCGGACAGAATGGATTGGACCGTTTGAAAATCTTAAAATGTCAACTGTCAAATTTTCCCAGTGTTCAATTTGGTTTGCGATGGAATAGGGTTACAGTTCAGCAGGCAATGTCTGATGGGATATATTCATCATTATTGGGTAATTGCAAGGCGCTCCTGTGTGCTCAGGAAGAGAGATGGGTGGAGAGAGAGGGAGAGAGAGAGAGAGAGAGAGAGAGAGAGAGAGAGAGAGAGAGAGATGGAGATGATGGAGATGGTGGAAAAAATAAAGGTGCAGACTCCAAAAAAACCATTAGCGGGACTTGCTGTGGTGAAATTATTCATGAATGTGTGAAAATGGGACATAAGAGGAGGTGCTCTATGTTATTAAAACTCTGTGAGAGCAGTTTAGATGCTCTCTGTCGTCAACGGGATGGAGAGATGTCTGACACAACTCTGTTCCTGATTCAAAAAGAGCAGGAGCAGAATTAAAAAAAATTCACCAAAGTTCATTGACGACAATTTGAATATTTGCATTCAGCTTCAGACTTTCTTCCTGGAGGAGAAGAAAAGAAAAGCTTTTATCAGACGAGAGCGATTCACCTCCTCTCAAGTAATTTTCTGAGACGGGTGGCGTCAAGTTAATGATTTATAATGTTTCACAGGATGTGCACTTTTGTGTACTACGTCTGAAAATACATCTGATCCGACTCCTTGTCTCCAGTGGAATACGGTCCTGTGCACGAGAAGTGACGCACGTGTGATTTTCAGAAGCCGTACGAGAAGGAGCGGGTCGTTAGCGATGAAGTCTCTGAAAGCCCGTCTGATTAATGCCTTTGTGAGCTAATTGCAAGTCAGCAGGTGGTTGGTTCTCTGAGTATTGATGAAAATGACGTGACATTTGAACAGAGTTAATTGTGCCTGTGTGTCAGCGTCGGTCAGTCCCGTCTGTTCGGTGTCAGCAGAAATATTTCTAAAGAGCTGTGTCATTTCTTTACAGAGTTTTGTGGTCTCCTAAGGATTCAGGTGAATTCAGGGGATTTTTTAGGCAAATATCTCGACAACTTTTGGATAGTTTGGAATGAAATTGGAGGAACAATCCCAACACGAGAGATTCAAAGAGTCTGGAGATGGCTGGACTCTTATGTGCCACCATGAGTTTTCACTTATTCTGTGAAATAATCTGACATTTCATAATTTTCCATTCAGAACCATGATCAGATCAAAGTTTTCCTTTTTGTAAATAGCTTTTTTTCACAAAATTCCATTCCTGATACTGTGAAGTGCAGAATCACCGAATCACAGTTGTAGATCCTTGGTCTTTAAGAAGTTAAAATCATAAAAAGGATTTGTTTTAAACCCTAAAGAAAGTCAACTTCTAACTTTTGTTTCCCAATCTCAACGTCTCCAGCGGTGGTCGTTAGCATGAGTGATGAGCAGACAAGTACAAGAGCAGCAGCCGTAGAAAATCAATTAACAGAAAGACCAAGATGAATTTCTCTAACAAGCAAACATCTCAAGATTCAAATCAAATCTTTTTTCTTAGTTCCACTGTAAAGAAGAAACACAGTAATATGTCACTACGGTTTCTTTTCACGCCCCGACGAACACAAATTGGATGCGAGTTTACAAATGATGGAGCCGCCACACAGATGAAGCAGATCCCTAAGCAAGCCATTATAAGGTGGTGCACAGTTTCCATGTGAACGTTCATCTCTGGGGGGAGTGATTAGTCCAACACAAGATGTTCTACAGCGAAACAAAGCACCTGACCCATCTGTGAGCAGGCAAAAGGGGATGCATTCTAGCAGGTGTATTCACCCGGGAGGGGGAGGCCAGGTGGGGGGGCGGACGGGCAGGGCGGGCATTTGACACCCGTCTAACCACGCGAGGCCTCCGAGGTTGACAGCCGGCGCCGCACGCTGCATTAAAAGTCACCGTCTCACACAGAGAAGATGGACTGCAGGTGATGCGGCTGCTATTTTTAATCCGAGGCCCCCCCCCCCAGGACCGAGTGCACCATTTGAATGGTTGTGCTCCGGCAGCTCTGTCCTCCTCTGTGATGCTCTGCCAGCTGAAGTCTCCCTCCCTTCAGCTTCACTCCCCAAAAAGATTTATTCACCGTCTGAAAAGAGGTGACAACATCTCCGGGCTAAAAATATTTTTTTATGGCAAATTATCACGCTTAAGTGCCAGATTTTAAATTAAAAATCCCTCTGTGAAGCACTGAATTACTTTCATTATATTAGTAGATTATGAACGATGACTTTTAATTCCTCCCCTAAAATACATTCCGTTCGTTATGAATCATTTTATTATCCTTTGAAGCTGCCTGTCACTTTGCAGCACACGGGGGGTTGGGGGGGTTGCACCTGCAGACCCCTGAACAGAGCTTTACCCAAACATGCTGTTTAAGGTCTATTGTGCAACTGGGATCATTTATAATGTGAGGGAACTAAACGACTCTCAGCTGGAGGGTGTGAAGTCAGTCGGCCCAGTTCCAGCGACAGCGATGCGTGTCACTGAGTCAGGTGGAGTCAGGTGGAGTCAGGTGGAGTCAGGTGGAGTCAGGTGGTGATGATGGTTTTGCTTCTGTTACTGGTGCAGTGATATGAGTCAGGGTCATTAACTGTTCCCTGAAGACTGACAGAAAGACTCAGGTCTGGATTTAGAGTAAATCACGCGATGACTTTCAAACTGTGGGATTGTGATTGATGAGGGGAAACAGTATTTTCGCTCATTTATTCAGATGCTGAAATGACAAATAAAGAACAATACAGATATATTCTGACAATGCAGACAGAAGGAAAGCAGGTGAGGCTCAACAGAGAGACACAGTGAGAAGATGTAACAACGCTCACTTTTCTCTGGGGATCTCTGTGAGTGCAGCGTAGACAAGTCTTTGTCTACAGACTCGATCAGTTTGGGAAAACTTTAAAGAGCCACTCCAGGGGCCTGGAGACTGCACTTTCTTAAGAGTGCACTTTTGTCAGGGAAAGCCTGTGTGACAAGCGAGCGGCTTAAGGTTTGAAAGATGGGTGTTAACCAGGCGGGGAGGGCTTAATGAAAGAGGATATGGAGTTGCATCATGGGAAAAGCATGGACTCGTGTTTTTGTCGGGACTAACAGTCGAGATAACTCCCCTGTGACATCGCTTTTAACCATTTCATTTCTAAATCCGTCTAGTGGAAGTTACCACGTGATCATGAAATGTGCATTTCATGCGAGCAACAACAAATCAAAATCAGGGTTTACTGCAAGAAATTTGCTGTGCTGTGTTTGTGCAATAATAGGTATATAAAATATAAGAACATAAATATCATATCACCAGGGACGGGATTGTGCAAGGTACAATTGACTTTGTCAATGATTTTCTTGAAAGCATTTTTTGAATTTCTTCCTTGCTGAGATGATGAGATTGACTTTTATATCCAAAGCTAAATATGTAGCAGCATAAAGGAGGGAAAACATTATGTACAGGTTAAATAAAACAAATTCATACACCATCTCATCTAAAGAGCATTAACACACCATGTGCTTGTTTTCTACGGATCTTTCACACCCGCCTTGTTTTGTTTGCAACTTTAGACTTTTCAGTTTAGTCAGAACCACAATTACAAGTTTTAAAGATGCCTGAGACTCATGAAAAACATTGTTCTATTCACTTTATTTAAAAAATATGTAACTACAATACCAGAATTGACAACACATATCAAGTATCGTTGGATGAGTCATGTAAAGAAAAACGTAATCTGTTGTTTAATTTATACATTTGTACTTTCAGGATGCAAGACTTGTTTTCTTTCTATTTCCACAAGTTGTTAGTAGCTGAAACAAGAGCGGCTCAATCTGCATCCAGTGACAGTGGGAAACGAATCCCTGTGGTAATGCATTAGGGACAAGCTCCTTGCGTGAAACTGGAAGGTGAAATAACAGCCTGTCACACAGACACCGGCTTGCACGCATTCATCCTTTAGCCTCTTTCACATCAGGGTTCCGTGTAAAAGTCAGAGCTCACGCAGAGCACTCGCACACACAGCCCTGCACACAATCACACACACACACACACACGCATTACTGTAGCTGCACGCACACTGAGGAAAAGGGTGTGTGAGGCTGCTTCTCCTTGTCAACAGGATGAGAAGCTGAGAGGTGGAAGCTGGGGCATTAGTCTCCCCGGGGCTCGCTCTGGGATTTCCTCCAGAGGACAGAATGGGGAAAATACAGCAGCATATAAATAGATTGTCCCGGCTCAGAAATACTGATGGCCTCAGTGAGGAGGGCTGAGGGAGGGGAAGGGGGCGGCTGCATTGAATTTCCTGCTCTCTGTTCTCTCCATGTGTTTGCTTTCATCCATGTGGATCTTTGTCTCACTTAAGTGTTTTATTGTATTTTTCCCCCGCCTCCCACGGGGCACCACTAACATTTACAAAGCTTCCGGAGGCAGTGTAATTTGTTGATAGGGGGTTATTTTTGCATTATAGATTTGTGTGTGAATAGTAAACTGTTCACAGATGCTTTATTTTTGTTAATGTTAGGATTTGAGGGGTTTGTGAACGTGTGCGTGTTAATGCATGAACAACCTCGTGCATCCTGAGTCCAGCAGGCTGACAGGCTGAAAACTCATTGTCCTCTCTTCCCCGCTGTGGTGCCTGCAGGGCGGAGAGGAGCCAGCCGGCGTGCCCACCGTACAAACTGCAGCTGGAGGAGTGTCTGACTGCCGGCCAGGTGCCCACCCCTGAGCTCATCCAGGGCTATGTCAAGAAGGTAAGGGGCCGCTTTGCAAATGCCAAGCTGAAGGTTTTGTCGGTTTGTGCCCAGCTGGAAGCAGAGATGGAACAGAAAGGGAGGGAGGACTGAGAGAGAGAGAGAGAGAGAGAGAGAGAGAGAGAGAGAGAGAGAGAGAGAGAGAAATGGTAATTGTCTTTATAAATAAATGGCGAAATGTGGATTCTAACATCAAATACTGAGTCAGAACATCTAAAGGAAGAACATGTGTCTCTCAGGGCTCCATTGCCTCCGTGCAGAATACAAACTAACTGAAATGGCTTTGTTCAGCGCGTCACCTCGTCTCAAGGTCCAGAGGAACGCAATGTTTGTTTACATTTGGGTTTCAGCTAATCGAGCACATGGCTAAAAGTGCCGGCACACGTCTGTCAGGCTGCAGATGTTTTATCGCAGCTTGTCAAAGAACGCTAGGAGCGGCATGACAATAAATTAATGTTTATTAAACTTAATTGCCACTTTAAACATAATAAAGAAAACTGAGGATGTGTATATTTTTGTGGCAGTTGCTTTGAAAGTTTGATTTTGTTGCTTCTGCTCCGTGTTGACAGGCTCCTTTCTGATCATTACGTCTTCGAGGCTCAAAGTTCTTACATGCTTGAGCCAGAGTAATAAACAGGATGTCACTTTGAGCTAAAAGCATAAACAGATGAAAGTCTTGTCAGAGATCCTACATCTCAATCCCAAATTGATCAGATTTGTGTGAAACTCGCTGCACTTTATCATTTTTTACACCAATTACATCAGTCAAAGTCAGACAGGAGGTAGTGGACGGAGCAGCCGAGGGTTTTTCAGAGTAAAAGTCCTGTGAAACCAACCTGTCGAAAATAATTTTTCCAAACGTCAGACTAAACCGAAACACCCAGTTAGAAATTATATACCCAAATTCAAAATGTGCTCTGAACCAACTAATGAGCAGAAATATATTTAACTTGTTCCTGCACTTCACAGTTCACACCTTCCAGTTCACCTCTAAAGAACACGTTTCCCCTGCTGTAATGAAAGCGCCCCTGGAGGTAATAGCAAGTCGGCTTGGATCCTTTTGAGTATTATACATATTCACACTGGGATAAGAGCCCCTCACCATTATAACAGGACTCTACCTCAACTGATTATTCTTAATGTGATCTGGCCTTATTCAGGTCTTGGGCCAGTCTGGGGTAAAATAAGTGGAGTGGACCTGTGGAGACGTGTAATACAGCTCTTTAATTTCAGAGAAAGGGATAATACAGCAGTGCTGAAGTATTCCATTAGTCCAGAACTTATAAAAGTATAAGAAGCTAAATGTATTACGAAGAATGGCCTATTTGAGGGTGTTGAATTACTGATGCATTGATTTTAAAACGCATTTTCATAGTGTTGCAACTCGTGATAAAACCACCTCTTAATATTGTGTTTGTATTACATTCAACGCAATTCATAACTGTAGATTTTTGTTTGTGTGTTTGCCTCACAAACCTCTTTTAAAAACACATACATCTTATTTAGGGTCTAGAGGAGAAAAGATACACACAAAAAATAAAGAGAAAACTGAAGAAAATAAACAGACTTACAGAACTATTACATTGACTTGATAAAGAGCTTTTTTACGGCTTTTTCCAGATAACTTGCTAATCTATGAGTTTCATATGGAAACAGACAACTCCGACAAAATCAGTATCTTCACAAAATAAGTTAATCATAGGTTTAATGAATGTAGATGAGTAAAAGAAGAAATATTTCCCTCTGAAATGAAGAAGATTGCATAATTTAATTTATAAGTTGCATAAAATGAAAATGACAGTGACATCTGACTTCCTGGAAATTGTATTTGAGTACCTTACTAAAGCAAATGCACATTTTCCACCTGAGTTGGAGCGAGTTGAGAAATTCAAATGATTGTAAAGGTTAGTTATTTTTAGTCCCATAATCCTGATATCTCCCTGAAATCATTTAAAAATCTGCCTCAAAGACATCGTGGTGTGTGAGAATCTACTCCTGGCTTCATATAGAATTAAACATTTGCACGTATCACATTTTAAAATACACTATATTGCTCATTTGTAGTTCTCCCTGCAACACATCTGAATGTATTTATGCAATACTCTAGTCTAATGGTTCTCTACCCTAATGGTTCAAGGCTAATCGCTAATTAGCAAACCAAATAATTTTCTATATCATCCATAGAGGAGATGAAAGCATGAAAGATGTGAAATCCCAGTGTCCCCTGATCTGGAACTGAGGCCACTGGTATGATGCTCTGATGTAGAAACCACAGCTCAGATGAAACACACGCTGACCCACCTTCCTCTCCTGTGTGTCACTGACGCTGCGTCACCGCGATTCAACCCTCCTGCCTAATCTGTGTATTACCGACTGCTGCGCCGGCCTTTGAAGCCTCACTCCTGAACCTTTCTGTACGTTTTGCCCTGCGATTAGTCATGCAACCGCCGTCCTGTAGGACCTCATTACTGTTGGTTATCATTTTAATCTACTGAGCCGCTACAGGCCTGCTGGAGCTGGAGGAGGAGGAGGAGGGGGAGGAGGAAGAGGAGGGGGAGGAGGAGGAGGAGGAGGAGGCGAGGCTAGAAATCTATTAAAAAAGAAAGTGGACATGGATGAGTGGTGGAGGAGTGAGTGGAGAAGTCCATTCCCTTCCGCCCTCTCTTTCCGCTTCTGTTTCTCTCTCTTTCTTCATCGCCTGTTTTATCCTCTCATTTTCTTTTCTCTCTCTCCACCACTGTCTCAATCTCCACATCCATCCCTCTGCCTCTCCCCCTGTCATCTCTTCCCTCGCTCTCCCTACGCCTTGCTTAATCTCTCTCTCCGGGGTTTTCATCTTGACCTTCAGACACCTTCTCCTGGTGCCACTTTAATAACTTACGTGGGGGGGAAATAGGAAATGTGGTCTCAAGTCAAAATTGAAATGGGCTTTTTTTTTTTTTTTTTGCTCGCACTGCGGGGCTGTTGATATTCATGCAGCAGAATGAGGGGAAGCAGCTTCCAGAATATTTTTTAATAAGTTTGTGCTCTGCATCATTTGGGTTAATGAACAGATATTACGTGATGCAAAGTTTCATTTTCTGACCTCGAAACCTTGTTTTTCTGACCCGAGGTGGTTTCACTCTGAGCCGCACTAACTTATGTGAGGATATGAGGAGTTCAGAAGAATACTAATTTGATTTTATCCTCCATTTATTCTATTAATCCCAGTTATGCATGAGGGACACGGCACTGTAACTAAGAACCAGTCTCACTTATAGTCGACTCCTTAACATCCTTCAGATTCCCTTTAGCTGGTGTCCTTAACTTTTTAATTAAAACTTATCTTAATCCACATCATCTGATAGACATGTCAATTGTAGCCTGTAGACATTTAATACACATGTATGAGTATCTTTAATCATCTAACTCTTGCCTTCTAAGTTTAATCTCATATGTTTAAGGTATAAGAAAAGCATAAAGTTCCATTATTCTTAATATATTTAGTAATCAGCTAATATAGCCCAAACAACATATCAGCATTTATGTGTTAGCCAGTATAAAAACTTTACTTCTACAGAACGTGTGTTTATGTTTTCATCTTATATGTTTTTATTTCCTTATTAAGTTATATATACTTGGGTGTATTTGTTAACTGTCAAATAAATGTATTTGTCATTATGGTTTTACTACGGAATGATAAAACCATTGCCTAAATGTTTTTAAATTTACATGTTGGCTGATTTATCAGTATCATAAATGTTATTTAATCAGAATCAGCCCTGAAAAGATCAATATCATTATATTCTTCAGTTTTTGTGTATTTCAGAAACATGTTTACATGGAACTCACCTTAATTTGAGATCTAAGTAGTTTGATCAAATGATAAAACTGAGACTATTTGGTAATCGAATCCTTCTTCACTGATATAAACTCATGTGTTGTTGCTGCTTTATTGACATCTGCCTCGATGCTGCTCTGTTGTCAGGGGACAACAGAAAAGAAGAAATCAAGTGTGAATGTTTCTACTTTGTCATACAAGAGATTTAATGGAACGACAATCATAGTAATAATAAAATAATAATGGCACTAAAAATAAATCCAATCATTACAGCCCACTATTTGAATCTTCTGTGCCATCAACTGCAGCGACATTAGAGAGTCAGAGCCATTCATCTCCACCCGCGACCGCCTGCATTACCATTAAATGAGATACAACAGTTGCTTTCTTTTATCTCTGCAATTCCATTTCAACATATTGGTATGAGGAATATGAGGCGGAAGCACTCAGAGAGCATTCACTGATATTAAACAATATGGCTGCAAAAACAACGTGGCTGTTTTCCAATTTAATTTCATAGTGAAGAACCTGCGATTTGATTTGATTTTTATTCTCTTCCTTCACTGGGGAGAGAGAGAGAGGGATGTGCGCCCCTTCGGCTCGTGGGCCGGGGCAGAACTGGGAGAATGGCGTCATTAACATTCTCTGACAGTTAACGTTTCAATCTCGCTTTGTGGCAGAATCCTAATATTGACAATAAAGTGCCAGATGACAATAAGACACAGAGAGAGAGAGATGAAAAGTGGAGCGATGGATTTGGGAGGCGGCCCGGGCCTGACGAGGGTCGCGGCCGCTCCGATCTAATCAGCAGCTGTGTGATTGGAGAACCTGCTGGAGGGGAACAAAAAGAAACGAGGAACAAATGAGATCGAACAGATGCAGAGGAGTCAACAATTCAATTTTTTTCGATAACTGATGTTTAACTATTTCTGAAAGTTGGGATCAGTTTGATATCTCCTGGGAAATATGTTCCGCTTCAGAGCTTCGTCTTTTGCATTTTTGGCATTTGCCCAAAGCCGGAATCTGATTGCAGCTGCAGCTTCACGACTGAAACAACCAACAACATAACCAATCAAATCAACTGAATCAACTAAAAATTATGTATTTTTATCTGCCTGTCAGTTTACCGTTTAGTGGACTAAGCATTTAGTGTCTAAAATGAAATGTTTATCTGTTCCTAAAGATATATGAGAAGGAATATCAGTAGCTATCCAAATTTGAAAGCTGAAAGAGAGATTTAAAAATAAGGAAATGTATTGATTTCATATATTTTATTTGATTAATCATTTTAGCACTTATCAAATCATAAAGCAGCATTTTTCATTATTGTTCTAGCTTTGAAATGTAGTTTTTTTTCTTGCTCCTAACAGCAGATCCAGGATGCCGCTGACCAGGGGGTGAAGTTTATTGGATTTGTCCAGGAGCCCTACGGGGCCCCATGCACCACCATCAGAGAACCAGACACCCCCTCCCTCTCCCTGCACTCCAGCCCCAGCTCGCTGCTCGGTTCCTTGGGCAGCTGCAGCCCCTCGAACCCCTCGAGTCCCACGAACCACGCAGAACCCGTAGCTGAGGCCAAGATGGCTGCGGACAAAGAGGGAGGCGGGGAACCCTCGTGCGAGGCCCTGGAAGGAGCTCAGAGCGGGGGGGAGAAGAATCACAGCGAGAACACTGGGAACCATTCGGGGAGCCGGGTGGGAGGCGAGGGCTCGCCTGCTACGTCTCCGGTGTCAGAGCTGGAGGTGGAGCTGAGGGAGGAGAACTCGCCGTGTCACAATAACAACAAAGATGGTGGCACGGAGACAAAGGAGCGGCCGAGGTACCGGCAGCGGAGAGGAGACGGTGAGTGGTTTCAATGGTTACCATCATAAACTCTACCGAAAATGAAAATCACATGATGAGCAGAAAGAAAATAATGGAAATGTGGGATTTAAAGTCTGCAAAGAAGGAATAAGGTTATTTGCATATATTTACAGGAATGTTTTTTTAGTAAAATTTGATATTTCAGATTCTAAAGGTTCAATTCACCCAAATAACCACTAGAGCTTTGCTGTTTTATGTGTCCAGGATACTGAAACTCTATCTGTACAACCTGAATACAAACAGAGGAGTGAGACACAGCTTGTATAGCTAATCCACGAAAAAATACACTCAGCTGTTTTTAATGGAGATATAACTTGTGTATGACCCAGCTGGTCCCAGTGAGGTCAGTGGATTTCACCTCCATCTGTGTCAGAGCGAGAAATCTCAGCAGCAAATATCTCAAATCCTATTGTCTTCCTTGTGAAATGGCCGAACTGAGCCTTTGAAACAAAGCTGCAGCGGTCATCCCGCGGGGCTGTAATTAAAGGTCAAATTTTTTACTTTAAAACTTTACAAGACTCTTAATTCAGAATGACACGAGACCAGCGACCGGTTCACCAGCTATCCCTGTGAATTAAACCGACAGGCATAATGAGGAATAATAATTACGATAATTAAAGGTCAAAGCTTCCAGCTGTGAAGGACAATACGTAGCCGCTGCTCCGCTCTGTGCTCTGGATCTCAGGCACTGTTGTCCGAGCAAGTAAACACAGGCTGCGTTCATAGGACTGTGTTTTTATTTGAAAATGAATCAACTCTGCTTTTGCCGTTTTAGAGAGATCAAAACAGAGAATTTAGGAAATGCTAGTAGTCCTGTTTTAGTTTGAAAACTCTAGTGCTAACGAGGCCCTATCACAACTGCTTGCTAATTGGATCTTTCCTGTCTCTTTCTCTGATTCGTCCGGCTCCTATCACATGACCCCTGACAACAATCGATAATCAATCACAGGCTTTGACGACCCTGTTGTCTTAAATTCTGCATTTTACAACGACACAACCTTTAACCTGCATAGTTGACAAGCTAGTATTCACGTATTTCCTGTTAACACCGGCATATTTGATATTTGAAAACGCTGTACGAGTTTTGTGTTGCGTGTTTGAACACATTCCCACCTGTGAGCGTCTTCATCAAACCACAATCAGCTGCTGGTCCCAGACAAGATATCACAGTTGGGTGATGAAATCCCTTGCTCAAGGGCATCACTACAAACGGTAGCTTCTCTAGTCGCCCATTCAGAGAGTCCCAGTGACAGCCCCTAATCGTGAGCCAACATCTTTCTAGATATCAGTGTGACTGTGCTTCGTTTGAAGCGTTTGTACCTTTTGGCTGTTTGACTGAAGAACCGCGTGGTGCCGCAGATCCCTCTTGAAACACTTGGCAACTGAGGAGGTGTCATTTCCCGCTATTGCCTCAATCTTACACAACAATATGCCGCCTTGGGATATAATCCTCTTTACACAGAAAGAATCATATTATAGCTGCGGTGCATTAGAACTCACACTAACAGCTGATGAGGCAGGGAGTCTGTGAAATTCAACACAACCGCTTTTTGCCGTGTTATTTTGTATTTCTTCGGGAATCTGCAGAATTCATGGCTCACTATTTCTTCCCAGATACGAGTTGTACACAGCTTCACCTCTATGACTTATTCATGATAGCACCGGTGTTGAAATTAGCTCAGACGTTTATAGTTTCAACTTTATTCGAGCATTTCAGATTAACAGATGGAGACGCCCACCACCCTCCTCCTCCTCTTCCTCCTCCTGCTCCTCTCTTGTCCTCACACAAAAACTATTTATGATGTGTTTCGGGGGAAATGTGCAAACTGTGCATTAGACACACGTCCCAGTGGGAGTGTTAACGTCTGTGTGTGTGTGTGTGTGTGTGTGTGCACCTAATGTACAGTTTGTAATGCGATTAGGTTCAAAACACCTAATACTCGGTGATGCATAATGGCTGTCGTCTTTGGTGTGTGCGCTTTGTGCTTCTGGTTGCGTCCTCATATATATATGCATATTTTGTGGTAACACACACTTGGCATCACAGCAGACCACAGCCCACTGGTCCATCTGGGCCTCCCTACAGTGCATTTTGCAGTGAGATAATCCCCCATCGCCTCGTCCTCTACCTCCCTCGGCTTCGCAGCTCCCTTCTCAACCCCCACCTCCGCCGCCCCCAAACCGCTCTGACAACGCCAGCAGCAGCGGAGTGGCAGCCAGCCGGGGCGGTAAGGGAGCCTGCCAAGCTGCCATGTCCCTCTCTGCTAATGCCCAGTCTGCCGAGGAGGCCCGGGAGTCTCGGACGCTGCCGGCTTGTCCGCGCTAATCCTCAGATCTGGAGGTGGACGCTCGTGCGAGTGCTGGCAGCCGAGCCGGCGAAAGTCTGCGGCTTTCTTGATAAAGGAACACCATCGCCGAGACCGTGGCCCCGGATAGAAACTGAGCCCTTAAGTGTGGGGACTGAAATGCGGTTGTAGAAGTCTGGATAAGACGAGTCTGTCTCATAAAAGTTAAAACCAATTTGCATGAGCGAAGAAAAAAATACACGTTTTGTCAGAAATAAAATGCCAAGTGGATTATTTTTTTATGAAGATAGAGAGGAAACGTTTGGCCTGAAACTACTAAAGCATGAGAATCACTTGTGTGGTTATGTTTAGGCGCCTCGAAGCACATAGATCAGAGTCAGTGAGAGGTTGAACTATAAGATCGAACACACTGACCTTTTCAATATGTAACTTGAACCCCATCTGCCCTAATCATGACCAAAGGTTTCAGCTGCAGCCTTTGTTTTATACGTCCACTCTGTCCTATTCTATTATTTCCTTTTCTATAAGAGTGAGGTCTTTACCTTGTTTGATTTCACATTCTGATTTTCTTATTCTTTCACTTTCTTATGTATGTGCATTTGCTTTTCTTCTTTAAGAGTCTTGTATGGGTGCTTACTTTAGGTTTCAAGCACTTACCCTCCTGCACAACTTTATTTACACACTCAACTGACAGACCCACAACAGAGCCGAAGCTCATTGAGTGCAAGCGCAAGGTTTCGAGTGAAAGCGTAGCAAAATCAAAACTTGAAATTAATCAATTCTTGCTCTAAAGACGCTCTTGAATAAAGATCTGAAAAAATAAACCATGAGAAGCTCAACCAAACATCAAATAAAAGGGGATTTTGATGCACAATCAACATTCACAGATGCCGGGGGAAGTTTCTTCACACAACTACAAACCTTTAAGCCTTAAACAAACTGCACAACATGAAGTAAAGACCTTTTATCTCAGAAATAATCCTGACATGCGTCAGTCTGAAGTCGTGGTCAGTTTGCCAGAGGAGTCTTTTTCAGCTGCTCGCTCTTTATCCTAGAGCTCAGTGTTATCTCTGCTCAGATGGGATCAGTGTCCAGCTCCTCAGATTACAAGAGAGAAATTCAAACATTGAAATGATGACATGTCACGCTGGAGCGCCACATCGCCAAGATCGCGTCGAGCCGGCGACCTCGTCAGTTGGACGGCCGAGCTGCTGTCAGATCAGCCTTTGATGCAACTCACTTCCAACCTCCTCATGAAGCTCGTTCTCTCGCTGGCCCGGCGGCTCCATCGACTTCATGCGTCGGGTCAGCTGCACAGACTCTATTCTCCGAGGCTTAGAAGTCGTCTGTTGATGTAATGAATTCACGTGATGAGGTTCGAAGCACTTGCATGCACGCTTGTGTGTGTGTGTGAGAGAGAGTGTGTCTGTGTGTGTCTGTGCGTGTGTGTGTATGGAAGTAGATCTATAAATATTAATTAATTAGGGCATTAAGTAAGATTTTACTTCCAGGCCTGTAATAATTCTCGGAAACATTAATAAAGTCATTGATGAGGAAAAATGAATTTGCCGTAAGGTGACATTTATGGCTTTAATATCTTGTTCTTGCTATAAACGCCAAAAAGTGAATAACACCAGCGTCTTATTGCCCCTTTTTAATGGTGAATTATCACCTCTCCGCCAGATCTTGGCTCTGGAGATATTAAATATGTTCTTTTTGTTATAATCTTTGCATATCATATGCAGACCGGTCAGGCACAAGTGGTGACCTTGAGCGGGAAGATTTATTTTAGAGATTTACGTTGTTTTGTCATGGAGCTCACAAAAGACCCACTATAAGTTCACCTTACGTTCTTCTTCATCATAAAATATCAGCTCATCTGCCAGTTTTATAGTTTTCTGATATAGAGTTATTGATCTAAAGCATCTAAAACATGAACATGAAACTGGTTTTAAATCCAGATTCACACAGTGAGGAGATAGTGAACCCACAACCTTGTTATTATTTTGCAGAAAATCTCCTCATCCGCCAGGAGGTTGAGGCCTCGGGGCAAAGATGGCAGCTACATGCTTTCCTCTTCGGTGAAGAATCTTACAAACAGTCGCCTGGATCATTTAATAATTTGATTTACTCCAAAACTCTCACGTGTGCAAAACCAAGTGCAACGAGCCAGCTCATACTGTATTGTGTTATTTCTTTGTCTTTAAGGGTTTTATTAATATACTGCCACTTTAATTAGAACAGTTTATACCCTTGTAATTACCTCAGAGGTTATATCATTTGGTTGGTTTGTTTATAAGGAAGATTATGCAGAACTCA